>NC_134545.1:31722934-31730472 GCF_050624435.1 Tenrec ecaudatus | reverse complement strand
GCCCTGTGAGGCTGTGAGATCAAACCGCAGGAGTGGTGGTTCTTGCCCATCCAAATCACGCCAGGAGCCCATCCCTGAGAGTCCCTGTTCCCCAACACTGATCACATTCCCTCCGGGGGTGTCCTTGATTCATGTGCAGGTGCATTAGGTTAGGTGTCCTTCATTTATGTGCAGGCTCTTGTCCAGTGGCTGGGAGGGCCAGGCCTCCGTGGATGGGGAGGGAGCTGGCTGCCTCTGGCCTTTACTTCGGGGTCTTAGGTCCCTGCAGAGTGGACACATGCCTGCTGTGCGGGTATGGGATGTGTCGGAGCGCAGCCAGGTGGTGGTGCTTCAGGAGCATAAGTATGGCGTGGCATGTGTGGCCTTCTCACCCAGCGCCAAGTACATTTTCTCAGTGGGCTACCAGCATGACATGATCGTCAATGTCTGGGCCTGGAAGGTGAGTGGGCTGCTGGCCTCAGGACAGGCAGGGCCGGGAGGGGAGCCAAGAAATTGCTGACCGGTGGCCTTCACTTCCGCCTGCTGGCCTCAGTCCCTTTCTAGAGAACTCTGAGCAGAAACGAGCAACTGGGTATCTAGGACGCTGAAGAAGGGGCAGAAGGAGAGGTCAAGTTCACAGCTTGTCTAACCTACTTCAGTGTGTAAGTTTCTTTTCCCTCAGCTCCTAGAAGCAGAGCCTTGATTTCCCTTGACTTTCTCTCCAGAAAAACATTGTAGTGGCTTCCAACAAAGTGTCCAGTTGGGTGACAGCAGTATCCTTCTCTGAGGACTGCAGCTACTTTGTCACTGCAGGCAACCGGCACATCAAATTCTGGTACCTAGATGACAGCAAGACCTCAAAGGTGAGGCAGCAAGTAGCCACTAGGGTGGGGTCTGCTCAGATCTGTTCCACCTGCGCCCCCTTCTGCATGCTCAAAAGCCCCTTGGAAGTCTCAGCTGGGCCAGGTGCTATGTCAATGTGCAAGGGAAGCCTTCTCCCTCTCTCCCCAGGGCCTGCTTTCCAGGGGATAGCCTGCAGGGTCGGTGGGTGGCACCTGTGGTGGGTCTCCACAGGTGAATGCCACTGTGCCCCTGCTGGGCCGCTCTGGGCTGCTGGGGGAACCTGCGGAACAACCTGTTCACTGAAGTAGCCTGTGTCCGCGGGAAGAAGACTGACAGCACCTTCTGTATCACATCCTCAGGGCAGCTGTGCGAGTTCAGTGACCGGCGACTGTTGGACAAGTGGGTGGAGCTGAGGGTAAGTGAATGCTTTGTCGGCACCCTCCTGTCTGTCACCTCCGGGCTCCGGGGCACCTGAGTCTGCATGCACGCTGGGGGAGGCCCCAGGCGGAGGAAGGTGTTGGGAACCTCTCTGCTCGCTCGTGCTCTCTGTCTCTGCCTCTTCCTCTGCTTTCCTCTTCTGCTCAGCACACAGACAGCATCACAGTAAGTGTGCTGGCCCTGTCCGCTGCCTCTGCTGCCTTTCTCTTGGCCGGCCTTTTCTGGGTGTGTCTTTGCCCAAACCTCAGGTGCCTTATAAGGCTTGCTGACTCCTTCCCCCTAATTGCACGGGGCTGTGAGCCCTCTGGCCAGCTGCTGTTAGAGGGAGGGGCATTGAGGGGCTCCAGCCAGGGCAGTTGGCCTGCCTTGCGCTTGTCCTTGCCTCTTGGCTCATGGCTGTTGAGGTGTCGGGTGAAGGAGTGGGCAGACGCTGACTGGGGCTTCTGTGCTCACAGACCACAGTGGCCCACTGCATCTCGGTGAGCCAGGACTACATCTTCTGTGGCTGTGCTGATGGCACCGTGCGCCTTTTCAACCCCTCCAACCTGCACTTCCTCAGCACGCTGCCCCGGCCGCATGCCCTGGGGACAGACATTGCGAGCATCACAGAGGCCAGGTGAGCGGTGTGGGTGGGCCCCTGAGTCCTGTCAGAGCCCCACTCTGTGCCAGGCCATCCCTGGCATTCTGCAAGGAGAGGAGGGCACACATAGACCTCTGGGAAGACCCTTGCAGTCAAGCACAGGTGGGTCCTTTAGCATTTGTTGCTCACTGTGGGCAACCATGGTAATCTGAGTCTGCAGTGTGGTAATGCATTGTCCTGTAAAGACCACAGCTAGGACAGACGGGCAGTTCCTTAGGGTTTCTGAGAGAGACTGGAAACCTGACGGAGCAGGCCTTTTTCCCTCAGGGTGGTCCTGGGTAGCAGCTGCGGTAGGAGGGTCTTATTGTAGCCTCGGGCCTTGGGTTGGGTGATTGCAGGAAGTGAAGTTTTGCTCTGGTTTCAGTGCTGTCAGGAAGCGGGGCAGTTCTGCAGTTGGGTATATTAATTTCTCTTTCACGGCAGGAGGGGGCTAAATCTGCAATTGGCAGGAAATGATATATGACCATGATTGTGGTTTGCACAGTGCCCTTCCTTGTCCTCTGACGTGAGTCTAGAAGGGCCTGACATCTGCTTGGCTGCATCACGGCCACACACTGTCCCCGCCTGACGTTGGGGGCTATGAAATAGCTTGTGTTATTTTGGAGAGCCCCATGGCAAGGAATGCCAGGCCAGCTGCTGCGTTCTTTCTCCAGTGACTGCTGGCCAACCTGCTGCTCCTCCCTTTAGTGCCCCATTTCATTAGCGCTCACTCACCAGTTTGCCCTGTCTGCCCAGGACACCCCGCTCCCCTCTTTCCTCAGTCGCCTTTTCGCTGGAGTGGCCAATGCGAAGTATCGGGACACCATCGCCTTGACCTTTGATCCTGCAAATCAGTGGCTGTCTTGTGTGTACAATGACCATAGTACTTATGTCTGGGATGTGAAGGACCCCAAGAAAGTGGGCAAGGTGTATTCAGCTCTGTATCATTCCTCCTGCATCTGGAGTGTAGAGGTATGTGGGCCAGGTCTGCTGAGACTGACCGTGTTTCCTGGGCTACCATTAGGAGCTGGGGTTCCTCAAGTGTGGAATTTGTTTCCTCCAGCACCCTTGCTCCCCCAGCAGTGCCCCTGGGTCCCTTCGTATCTGTTAATTGGCTCTGAGGATGCGAGGGGATATTAGTGCTGACTCATCTCAGACGTTTTTCAGTATGCCCCTGTGCAGTCTTAGCTTGGCCTCTTTGGACATGTTCCTGAACTTGACCAAACCTTAGTTTCTGCAATTGTGAAATGACATACTTGATGCATTTGATTTTTACGAAAAGGAGACTATGTAAGTGGGAGATTTAGAATGCCTAGTACTTACTAGGTGCTTGGTTAATGTATATTCCTTTACTTGTTAAAGACAAGAGCTAATCATTATGACTTGCTTGCTATGGGATAAGCCTGGGGCTAAGTCTTGACCAGCCTTTTCTCTACTCTCATTCCGTCCCATCTCTGTGGGCAGCCAAGGTCTGACCCGGGTCCCTCTGGTCCTTGTGCTCCTCCAGGTCTACCCTGAGGTGAAGGACAGTCAACAGGCCTGCCTGCCCCCGAGCTCCTTTATCACCTGCTCTTCTGACAGCACCATCCGCCTGTGGAATACAGAGAGCTCTGGGGTGCATGGCTCCACCCTGCACCGAAACATCCTCAGCCACGTGAGCCTGGTGCCCCCACACCACAGTCTCAGGATCTGGGTCTCCAGACCAGACTGTTCCAGATGTTGTTTGGCCAAACTCTGACAAGGATGTCCCCTTGGCCCGCATTTCTCTCCCTGACAGGTGTCCCGTATCAGGCCTTCCTCACCCACCTCTTCTCCTGACCTGTTTCACTATTACCTCATTAAGATCATCTATATGGATGGGAAAATGCTGGCCCTGCTGGACACCGAGCTGCCTGGGGGAGACAAAGCCAATGGGTCCCTGATGGACCCCCATGTGGGCATCCGCTCTATGTGCATCAGCCCCAACGGGCAGCATCTAGCATCAGGGGACCGTATGGGCACGCTCAGGTAAGGCCATTTGTGGAGTGCAACCCGTTGCCTCCAGGGGACAGGATGGGGGAACTTTAGGCCCCCAAGGACAGAGGTTCAGGAGGCTTTAGCTGAAAAGGGTTGGGGACAAAATTTATTATCTTCAAGGGAAAGATACTAACTTGACAATGAAGAAACGGCAAAACCCACCCTTAGCCAAGTCATTAAGGTTAACATCCCGTGGCAGCAGCATGAATCTGGTGAGAGGGTACACTGAGAGGCTTCAAAATGTTCCCAGAAAATGTTATGACTCTTAAGAACTCCCAATAAAATGTTGAACAACAACCAACGTTGATGGAAAGTTTCTTTTAGTTCTGTTTTTCCATGCAGCCTCCTCCTAGCATTGTGTCTGGTATTCTTGACCCAAATGTATAAGGAACTTAGGATAGTCATGAGGAAACATCAGGCAAACTTCATTTGAGGTACACCTGCCAGAGTGACTTATCATACTCTCCCAGGTGTCACGGTAGGAAAGACAAGCAAAGACTGAAAGCCGTTCTAGACTGGGACAGATGACACCCATGTGCCGTGGGGGCTCCTAGGATCCTGGAGCAGAAGAAGGACCTTCATGGGATAAACAAACTCATTGGCATTGGGTTGATTCCAACTCAGAGCAACCCCCGCTGGTGACATTTAAATAAAGTCTAATAATGTTGTACCAGTGTGACCTCCGTGGTCCTTATCACTGTGTACTGTAGTACATAAAACATTAATACGAAGGGAGACCAGGTGAGAGAGTTGAATGTGACATATCTTGACTCATTTTTCTAAGTCTAAAGGTTCAACCCAAAAGGTAAAGTAAAACAGCTCTTGATGGAGAGGAAAAGGTGGAAGGGGGTGGGTGATGATTCTTTCCCCCGCTGCCTGGCACTGAACGGCCTCTCCTCTCTTCTCATTTTGCAGGGTCCATGAATTGCAGTCCCTGAGTGAAATGCTGAAGGAGGAGGCCCATGAGTCAGAGATTCTGTGCCTGGAGTACTCGAAGCCAGACACAGGTACCTGGCCCTGGCCTAGAATGGCCTTGAGTGAGCCCCTCCAGTCTGGCCAGAGCCACTGATACTTGTCCTGCCTCTTGACTATGGGGCTGATCGTTCTTTTGGCTACCAAAAGAGTTAGTGATCCTTCTTGATGTCTCTGAAGGCTTTGGGGAGGACTGCATCTCAACTCTGCCCGACTCCATGGCTCATGTGGCTTAAGGATGTGGGGCTCAGTTTCTCTGGGTGCTCTTTGCTGGGCACTCATCAGCTGACGGAGTTCATCCCATCCCAGGTCTGAAGCTGCTGGCCTCAGCGAGCCGGGACCGGCTGATCCATGTGCTAGACGCAGGGCGGGAGTATAGACTGCAGCAGACGCTGGACGAGCACTCCTCCTCCATCACCGCTGTCAAGTTTGCAGGTGTGGGCAGAGCACTTAGACACACTCTGCCACCTAAAACCCCTGCCACCTGTCTGCCACGCCCAACACTCCATAGATTCTGAAAGGGTGTGTGTATGTGTGTGTGTGTGTGTGTGTGTAAAAAAGTCATGAAGACAGAAGTCCTCCAGAGATTCTGCCAGTATGTGTGTGTGTGTTTGTAAAACGAACACCAAGTACGAAGCTCTCAAGATTCTGCAAGGATTTATGTGTGTGTGTGTGTGTGCGGGTGTAATAAGGTCACGAAGTAAGAAGCCCTCCAGAGATTCTGCAAGGGTGTGTGTGTGTGTGTGTATGTGTGTGTGTGTGTGTGTGTTTAAAAAGGACACAAGTAAGAAGCCATCCAGGAATTCTGCAAGGATGTGTGTGTGTGTGTGTGTGTGTGTAAAAAGGACAGGAAGTCAGAAGCCCTGTAGGAATTCTGAAAAGGCATGAGTATCAGTGTGAGGGAGGGTGTGTGTGTGTTTGTGTGTGTGTGTGTAAAATGGACAGGAAGTCAGAAGCCCGTCAGAGATTCTGCAAGGGTGTATGTGTGTGAGTGTGTGTGTGTGAGTAATAAGGACACGAAAATCAGAAGCCCTCCAGAGATTCTAAAAGTGTATGTGTATTTGTGTGTGTGTGTGTAATAAGGACACAAAATCAGAAGCCCTCCAGAGATACTACAAGTGTGTGTGTGTTTGTGTGTGTGTGATTAAAAAAGGACACGAAGTCAGAAGGACTGCAGAGACTTTGTAAGAGAATGAGTTTGGGGTGTGAGTGTGTGTGTGTGTGTGTTTGTGTAAAAGGACACAAAGTCAGTAGCCCTTCAGAGATTCTGCAATTGTGTGTGTGTGAGTGTGTGTGTGTGTGTGTGTGTGTGTAAAAATCACACGAAGTCTGAAGCCCACTATTGATTCTGCAAGGGTGTGTGCGTGTGTGTTGTGTTTGTAATAAGTACACCAAGTTAGAAGCCCTCCAAGGATTCTGCAAGAGTGTCTGTGTGTGTGTGTGTGTGTGTGTGTGTGAAAACAACACGAAGTTATAAACTGTCTGGAGATTGTGCAAGGGTGTGTGTGTGTGTGTGTGTGTGTATGTGTGTGTGTTTCAAAAGAACAGGATATCAGAACCCCTCTAGAGATTCTGCAAGAGTGAGTGTGTTGTGTTAAAAGAACACGAAGTCAGAAACCTTCTAAGTTTTCTGAAAAGGTATGAGTGTGAGAGTGAGGGAGTGTGTGTGTGTGTGTGTGTGTAATAAGGACACGAAATCAGAAGCCCTCCAGAGATTCTACATGTGTATGTGTGTTTGTGTGTGTGTTTAAAAAAGGACACGAAGTCAGAAGGACTGCAGAGATTTTGTTAGAGAATGAGTTTGGGTTGTGAGTGTGTGTGTGTGTGTGTGTGTGTGTAATAAGGACACGAAATCAGAAGCCCTCTAGAGATTCTTCAAGGGTGTGTGTGTGTGTGTGTTTGTGTAAAAAGGACACAAAGTCAGAAGCCCTTCAGAGATTCTGCAAGGGTGTATGTGTGTGTGTGTGTGTGTGTAAAAATCACACGAAGTCAGAAGCCCACTATTGATTCTGCAAGGGTGTGTGCGTGTGTGTTGTGTTTGTAATAAGTACACCAAGTTAGAAGCCCTCCAGTGATTCTGCAAGAGAGAGAGAGAGTGTGTGTGTGTGTGTGTGTGTGTGTGTGTGTGTGAAAACGAAACGAAGTCACAATACATGTGGATATTCTGCAACGGTGTGTGTGTGTGTGTGTATGTGTGTGTGTCAAAAGGACAGGATGTCAAAAGCCCTCTAGAGATTCTGCAAGGGTGTGTGTGTGTGTGTGTGTGTGTGTATGTGTGTGTGTGTTTAAAAAGGACACAAGTAAGAAGCCATCCAGGAATTCTGCAAGGATGTGTGTGTGTGTGTGTGTGCGGGTGTAATAAGGTCATGAAGTAAGAAGCCCTCCAGAGATTCTGCAAGGGTGTGTGTGTGTGTGTTAGTTAGGATCCTGGAGCAGAAGAAGGACCTTCATGGGATAAACAAACTCATTGGCATTGGGTTGATTCCAACTCAGAGCAACCCCCGCTGGTGACATTTAAATAAAGTCTAATAATGTTGTACCAGTGTGACCTCCGTGGTCCTTATCACTGTGTACTGTAGTACATAAAACATTAATACGAAGGGAGACCAGGTGAGAGAGTTGAATGTGACATATCTTGACTCATTTTTCTAAGTCTAAAGGTTCAACCCAA
>NC_134545.1:31615434-31717934 GCF_050624435.1 Tenrec ecaudatus | reverse complement strand
ACCTCACAGGGCTCCACTGTGAGTCAGGGAAAGACCTGGAAACTTGAGCATCCTGAAACGGGGCCTGCATAGCAATATCATCTGTCATCAGGCTCATCGTTTCTCTCATTTTATGTAAGATCATTGAGCCCTTGGAGCCCTGAGAAGTTCTCTCAGCGGAAGCCATCCTCCTCCCATGAATCCAAGAGGGACTGCTTAAAGATTGTTGTCTTCTACTTACAGGAATTCCAGCAACCAATTGCCATTGAGTCAACTCGGACTCATGTAGAGCCCAAGTGTGTTAGAGAAGTCCGGTCCCTAGAATTTTCCATGACTGGGGTGGGTTTTTTTCCAGAGGCATATCACCAGGCCCTTCTTGGAAGGCACCTCTGGGTGAACTCAAACCTTTAACCCGTAGTTCGCAGCCTAGCTCATGAACAACACCATCCAAGGACGGTACAGTTCCTTGCAAATGGTCACCTGCAGTAGATGAACCAAGGTCAAGTAACTGCCTGAGAAACATGAACCAAAGGAAAGCAGAGTGAACCCCAGGGTTCTTGGGAAGAGGGCCAGAGAGAGAAAAAGGAGAAAACAGCTTTCTTGGGACATCAGAAAGGAAAGGACTCCACTTAGTGGATGCCATAGAACAATCCCAAGCCAAGCATGGGTGAGAAACAGACCCCACCCAAACCCAGCGGGCTGGATTCTGTCGCCAAGTGTTGAACACCAGACATGGATATGACAGAGCCGCTAGTCGTCCGTGGAAAGAAACTGTTTGCCCATTGTCTGGTAGTTTTGCAGCATTTGAACAACCAGGCCTCTGCTGCCTCTTCTGGCCTGAAATATAATTGCAGCCATAACCGTCCAGCGTTTCAATGGGTCGAACTCCCTGGGGAGGGCTAACTACCCAAATCATTTGGGAGATCATTTTAGGATTGTCCAGGAGATCTTTGGCTGTGTCTATTATATGAACTATGGTGTCGTTTTTTTAAAAAAAAGAAACTTTTTATTGTAAGGTGGGTTAAGATTTACAGAGAAAATCAGCTTTGCACATAACAATTTATACTCGTTTTTTTATGTGACATTGATGACAATCTCCTGCAATGTAATATCACTCATGCCATTGAAACTCTGCTTCCTGTTTTCATTCACCCTTCTCCCCAAACCTTGCCTGCCTTTTGAATTTGGCCTTGGGCAAATACTGCCTATTTGCTTTTGAATGGTTGATGGTACTGAGGAATGTGTGCTCCTCAGTGCTATGATTCATTTTGGTGTAGTTGTTCTTATCAGGTGCCATTGAGCCAGTTGCAACCCACATTGACCCTATGCCAAACAGAAAGAATCACTACCTAGCCCTGAATTATTCTCCTAATTGTTCCCAAGCTTGAGCCCCTTGTTTCAGTCACTGTCAATCCATCTCCTTAAGGGGCTTCCTCTCTTTCACTGTCCCTCTACTTCACCTGGCATGATGTCCTTCTCCAGGGACTAGTCTCTCTTAATAACATGACCAAAGTATGTGAGAGGAAGTCTCACCATCCTTGCCTTTAAGGAGCCCTCTGACCATACTTCTTCTAAGACAGATCTGTTTGTTCCCTTGGCAGTCCATGTTACTTTCAATATTCTTCACCAGCACCACAATTCAAACATATCAATTCTTCTTCAGCCTTCCTTATTCAATGTCTGACTTTCACATACTTATGAGGCAATTTAAATTACTATGGCTTGGGTAAGGTTCACCTTAGTCCTCAAAGTAACATCCTTGCTTTTTAGCACTCTACAGACGTATTGTGCACCAAATGTATCCATATGCAATGCGTCATTTGATCTCATGATTGCAGCTTCCAAGAGCATTGATTATAGACCTCATCAAGACAAAAATCCGTGACAACTTCAACAAATAACAACAAATTAAAAAAACAACAAACTTCTCCATTTATCATGGTACCTATTGATCAAGTTGTGAGGATGTGTGTCTTCTTGACATTGAGTTGTAATCCATACTGAGGGCTGCAACCTTTGATTCTCATAAGGTTCACTTTATAAACCTGTCTATTTTTCAGGGGGTGGAATTCAGTTCCAGACCTGAAGGGTGACGAAGGACCATAGTAGTGGGGATCTCTCTAGTCTATCTAACCAATAAATCTCATCTTTTATCATTATTATTATTACTATTGGTAGTAGTAGTATGACTTTCAGTTTTCTTACACATTACTCCCTACTCTATCTAGGATCATGTACCATGATCCCTTTCAGAGCAGCTGTTTGTGATAGGCAGGCACCATTTAGTTCTTCTGACCTTAGCATCATAGAGGCTGAGGTACGCATAGTCCATTACTGATTTGGACTAATTGTTGCCAGGCATCTTGATTTTATTCACTGTTATTTGCTCCAGACAGGGTGCAATAGTTTATTGTGCCAGCCTGGCCGATAAACACAAGTAGGATTAATCGAAGGGCAGAGGGATAAATGGCTTCGTGAGCCTTGCCTTGCTTGTACTGTGCCTCAATTTAAAGGGGTACACTACCTGTGGGATGCCTAGCTTGTGGACTGTGTCGCTGTAAGTTGAGGTCCATTTAATCCCACAGGATTGGTATGTTCATCTCTGGAGCTGGGGACCGACAGTTGGTGACAGTTGGTGACTTGCCTTGCTGTTTGCTGCCTGGGTATATATAGCCCAGCTCTCTCTACAGAAAGGGACTGGCAACTGGCGGCTCTCAAGCCTTAAAGGACTGCTAGTGTCTCACTGTTTTATAATTTCATTGTTAGTTTCTTGTGTTATCTATCTGTATATAATTTAGTGGTTCATTTCTTGTATTGTATATCTAGCTTTATAAATATATGTATATATAATTACTAGCAATATGGTTTTGTCTCTCTAGAGAACCCTGTCCAACACATAGGGTGAGACCAAGAACCGACTTTTAGTTTGCTACTCACTAGCTTTTGAAGACCCCAGTCACTTCCCTGATGGATACAGAACATTGTGTTTGTGAGCTAGTTTGTACCAATTGATCTTGAGGTCTCTCAGAGCTTTGTTCCTGATCCCCCATATTTAGGACACGCTCCCTCAAGGGGTTTTGTTAGAGCTAAGACATTTTCATAACTATGCCTCCTGGATGCACTATTATATTCATGGACATATTTGTAGTATATGCTAATATGTATATAGAACTATTCTCTGTCAAACCTATATTTATTCATGGGGCTAGTCCCATTCTCCTTCCCACAACTGCTCAGATTTTGTGGTTTTTCTATCTATCTATTTATCTTTCTAGCTATCCTTGCATGTTATTGTTATTATTGGAGTATTTATCTCTGTTGCCTTTAATGCTTGTAGTCTACTGAGAAAGGATAGTGTTTTGATGTTCCAAATGTTTCCTCATTTTCTGGGTTACATGACACAAACCAATAGAAGAAGAGAAAAGAAAAAAAATTAACCCAAGTAATAACATCAACAATAAAACCAATTTAGTCTTTTGGTTAAGAATTACTCAGACTTTCCCACTCCTAGGCCAACCCTTGAAAGAAGAAGAATGAGATAAAAGACCATAGGGAGGAAGAAAGGAGAGTGGGAGGCAAGGGAATAAAGAAAGACGGTGGCAGGGTTGTGTGAACAATTAAGGTGGACCTTCTTTGATGTGTATTAAAAATAATATTGACTGGCTTTTTCAATACTCACCAAAAATTATTTATATCAATCAAGAAAACCTCACTAACCTGGAATCAATTCTGACATATAGCAACCCTTTGGACAGAGTATAGAACTGCCCCTGTGGGTTTCCAAGGCTGTAAATCTTTACAGGAGTAGAAAATCTCATCTTTCTCTTGTGGAGTGGGGGTGGGGAGGGGAGTTTCGAACTTCTGATCTTGCAGTTAGAAGTCCAACTCATAATCTGCTTCACCAACAGGGCTCCTCCTTTCATCATTAATCTAGACTGTTTGACCTCCTTGGCTTACTGGGTTTTATTTTCTCGCTTTGGAAGACATGGTACCAAAAGACACACCATTTCCTAGCCCCCCAAAGAATCAAAAGTAAGCAAAAACAAAACAGGAAAAACTAGCAACCCAATCCAAACCAACTAACCTATTTAGCCATATAGATAAAGGATACTAGTAGCCAACCTCTGAGTTGGGGGCAATAGGGATGGATGGGGACTGTGGTTAAAAGGCACGTGTCAGCTCATCCACAGTGGACATTCAAATTCTAGCTCCAGACTGTTGTTGCCTTGGGTAAATGCAAGGATTTTAAGGCCTGATTTTCTGTTTGTAACTGAGATGCTGAGAATATAAAATTCGATGTGAAATCGTCAACTTTTCAAATATTGGATCACACTAGTTAAAACCACTTTTCAGGCTGCTCATCATCATACTAGCACATCATTAGGCTAAAATCATATCAAAGACATCTGGTTTGTCCCCTGTGCCCTTTAAGGACAACTGAAACATAAGGACGGGAATGTAACATTCATTCTTCCTCTAGACCCTCACCCTTTGCCTCCATTGACTGGCGTTCATAGAAGAGGCAGACGGTTTTGTTCAACTTCAGCATAATCAGAGTCCCGAGAGTTAAACACAATACATATATAATTTCATACTAGTTGTTTTAATATTAGCCCAAACAAAACCAACAAAAACCCAACCCGTTGCTGTTATGTTGGTTCTGGCTCCTGAGGACCCCCTGGGTGCCAGTGAGAAACTACACATCACAGAATTCTCAAGCCTGTGGGCTTCTAGAAGCAGGCCATTAGTTATTTCTTCTGAGGGGTGCAACTGCCCACCTCTTGATACGTTGAGTCCTTAACCATTTGTGTCACCCAGGGTCTCCCAGTCTTCGTATGTGACCCCCAAATTCCTTGACAGGCTACCTATAGAAAGGTAGAGTCTATGCCCTTTCCCCTTAAATTGGGATGTTTCATGACCTCTGTGACCAATAGATTATGGAGAAGATGATACTGTGACATCTAGTTTGGGCAACCCCCTTCCCTCCCCTTAAGTGCTTCACAGCTTCTGAAAAATCCCTTCAAAGACTTCTTGAGTGCTCACCCTCAGAATGTCCAGCCTCCACGTGCTACCTCTCAGGACACTTCTCAGCTCCCGGACACTATGCTGAAAGGAGCCTGAGCCACCTGGAAAGGCCACGTGGAGACACTCCAACCAACAACCCAGCTAAGCACACAACTAACGGCCAGCTTCTGCTGCCAGCCCTCTGAGTGCACGTGTAGGCACTGGAGTCACCAGAGGACCCTGCCCCAGCTCCCATGTGACTGCCAACTCATGGGAGACTCCAAGCACGACCCAGTGGCCTCCCAGCAACCACACGATGATGGTCCTTGTTTGAAGCCACTGCGTTTGGGGAGGGGCGTTTCTTGCCCAGCCACAGGGATGAGAACCTGCATCTCAACAACATGCAAGTGGGTGAGGGGGCCATCTCTTGAGCCAGGCAGCCTCCCTTCTTGTCAACTCCTGGGGATTTTTGTTGTTCTTGCCACTGCTGCCACAATTCCCCAGGAGCTAGAGGAAGGCAGGCAGCAGGCCTCAGGTGGCCAGGAGGCAGGAGCCTCTGTGGGAAGCAGTTACAATGGGAGACATAACCTTAAAGGCAGGAGCCTGACTTTACCTTTGCCTCCTGGAGATTTGGGGTGCAGAACACCTGTCAAATCCCATCTTCTTTCCAACCCTGATCATACGTCTGTCTTATGTTTGCACACAGGATGCAGACTTGTGAACACCCAAAGAACAGGGTCTGGCGCCAAGAAACCAGCACCACAAGGAACTGATGTTTCTCCAGCAATGGGGAGGGGTGGGATGAGAGGAAGAAATGAGTACAAATCACTGGATCAAAACAAGGCGAGGAAAGGGAGAGAGTGAAGGAGGGAGACTGTGAGGCTGAAGGGAAAAGGCAGGGAAGGAAAGGAGAAAGGTGGGGGTGGGGAGAGAGGAGTGAAGAAGAAATGGAGGAGTGCGGGAGGGAAGATGGAAGTTGAAGGCAGGCAGGAAGACGTGAGCAAAGGGAGGGAAGGAAGAAAAGAGAAAGAGAAGGGCAAGAAGAAGAAAGGAAGGTAGGGAAGAAAGGAAGAAAACGAGAAACCTAATGTCAATGGCACCCTCTATGTTTTTATTTCCTGTTTTTCTGAGGTAGCCTCTTCAGCAGAAGCAAATGGGCTGAATCGCCTCAAACTCCACCTAGGTAGAAAGCACGGGTTTCATTTTGCCCGGGCCTGTGAAAATGTTTGAACTGAGCAGCATTAACAAGGAGACAGAGATTACCCCACGTGGCTGTTGCACTCTGATGATGCCAAGGCAACGGGAATGGGGGCTCATTATTTCACAAGGTGACAAAAAAATAGTATTTTGACGTTTCACCCTGAACGTGGGGAAGGGGGGAGTGGGGGAGGAAGCAGGGGCCCTTTGTGGAGTCTCCTCTTGCCATTGCGATGCCCCTTGGCCTGCCAACAACCTGAGGTCCTGCACTCTGCCAGTGAGGGGCTTGGCTGCAGGCCCTAGCCCAGCATTTCTTATCAGATTTACTGTGACAAGTGATGGGAGAAAAGAAAGATGCTGTTAACAGTGCATCCGTTCAGACCCTGCTATTTAGAAATTTGGATTTATATTTTGTCAGAGAGAAGTAGCACTGATGTTAGTCTTTGCAATACCCTTGGAAAAAATTATTCATAATATTAAAACAATAATCCATAGCATTTGTGGAGCTCTGAGAACCAAGGGATGGTCAGAAGCATTTTTAGACATATGTCTCATTTCATCTTCAAAGCAACCCAGTGAGGAATAAGAAAAGTTGGCTTATGACTTCCCTTTTGGAAAGTGAGTCTTTGGAAGCACAGAGAGGTCCAAGGTCACATAGTCAATAAGTTAGAGAGCCTGGATTTGAACCTGAGCGGTCTGCTGCCAGAGGTACTTTTTTTGCTCATGTTTATTAAGGCAACTTGCAGCCCTGGCAAGGATTCAGATAGAATTGAGGATCATTTTTTAAACAATTTATTAGGGGCTCATACAACTCTTATCACAGTTCATACATATACATACATCAATTGTATAAAGCACATCTGTACAGTCTTTGCCCTAATCATTTTTTTCTCCTCTTTTCTTTTCTTACATTTTAATAGGGACTCATACAACTCTTATCACAATCCACCCATATTAATACTTCAATTGTATAAAGCACATCCATACATTCCCTACCCCAATCATTCTCAAAGCATTTGCTCTCCACTTAAGCCCTTTGCATCAGGTCCTCTTTTTTTCCCCCTCCCTCCCCTTCCCCCCTCCCTCATGTGCCCTTGGTAATTTATACATCGTTATTTTGTCATATCTTGCCCTATCCGGAGTCTCCCTTCCCCGGTTCTCGGCTGTCCCTCTCCCAGGGAAGAGGTCACATGTGGATCCTTGTAATCAGTTCCCCCTTTCCAACCCACTCACCCTCCACTCTCCCAGCATCGCCCCTCACACCCTTGGTCCTGAAGGTATCGTCCACCCTGGATTCCCTGTACCTCCAGCCCTCATATGTACCAGTATACAGCCTCTGCCCTATCCAGCCCTAACAGTGCTTCTCTCTATCCTTGTGGAGCCCTGGTGATGGGCTGGGCTGCTAAGTAGTAGGTTAAACAGGCTTTCCCCTCCTGTGAAAAGTTACACTCTCAGGAAACTCACGGGTTGCTCTGAATCAAGGTCAACTCAATGGCAGTGAGTTTGGCTTTTTAATGTCTCTCCCTGATGTTGTTGTTGTTGTTGTTGTTGTTAGTTTGCCATCCAGTTGGTTCTGGTCCATGGCAAACCTATTCACAGCAGAATATAACAATAACAGCTCCTCCTCCATCCACCCAAGTGTTCCTATGCTCAGTCCTCTTGTTGTAGTCACTGTGTCAATCCAGCTCTTCAAGGGCCTTCAACCTTTTTTCACAGCCCTTCCATTTTTCTAAGCATGATGCCTCTCCAGGGACTGGTCTCCACTGACAACATGTCCAAAGTCTCACCATCCTTACTTCTAATGGGAATTCTGGCTGTACTTCCCAGACAGATTTTGTTTGTTCTTTTGGCAGTCCATGGTACTGTCAATATTCTTTGCCAGTACCATGGTTCAAATTCATACAGTTTACCTGGGTCTTCTTCACTCAATTGCAAGCTTTTCACATGCAGATGAGGCAAATGAAAATACCATGGTTTGGATCAGGTGCACTTCCTGCTTAAAGTAACATCCTAACTTTTCAACATTCTAAAGAGCTCTTATGCAGCAGATCTACCCAGTGCAATGTATCTTTTCATCTCTTGACTGCTGCTTCCAGGAGCATTGCTTGTGGATCCAGACAAGACAAAATCCTTGACAACTTCAAGTTTTTCTCGATTTATCATCATGTTACCTATTGGTTCAGTTGTGAGGACTTTGGTTTTCTTTATGTTGAGTTGTATCCCACATTGAAGGCTGCAATCCTTGATCTTCACCAGCAAGTGCTTCAAGTCCCCCATCCTTGTCAGCAAGCCAAACTGTGTTGTCTGCATATAGCAGGTTGTTAATAATATTTCCTCCTAATCTGATTCTGTGCTCTTTTTCATATAATTTGGCTTCTCTGATTATTTGCTCACCATACAGATTGAAAAAGTATAATAAGTGGGTGCAACTTGGATGCACACCTTTCTTGATTCTTAAACCATGCAATCTACCCTTGTTCTATTTGTGCTACTGCTTCTTAATCCATGTACAAGTTTCACATGAGCAAGACAAAGTGTTCTGGAATTCCCTTCTCAAAACTATCCATGTTTTGTTATGATCCACACAGTCAGATACCTTGGGTGTTAATAAAACATAAGTAAACATCTTTTGGGTATTCACTGCTTTCAGGCAAGATCCATCTGATATCTGATATCCTTTGTTCCACATCCTCTTCTGAATCTGGCTTAAATCTCTGGGAAACCAAACTCACTGCCTTGTAGTTGATGACAACTCATCCTGACCCTATAGTATAGGGTAGAACTAACTGCCCCTGTGAGTTTCTGAGACTGTAACTCATTATGGGAGTAGAAAACCTTGCCTTTCTCCCACGGAGTGACTGGTGGTTTTGAACTGCTGACCTTGGGGTTTGCAATCCAACCTGTAACCACTGTGCCACGATGGCTCTTGAATGCTGAATATGGTAACTTTCTGTCAATGAATTAATGCAACTGTTGTTGTATTAGCTTCAGTACAATTTGACTCACATGTGATGCCAATGATAGGATTACATAATTTGACCATTCCGTTGGTCTCCCTTCTTTGGTATGTATACACATATGGATCTCTTCCAGTCCGTTAGCCAAGTAGCTGTATTCCAAATTTCCTGACATAGATGAGTGAGTGCTGCCAGTGCTTTATCGGCTTGTGGAAACATTTCAATAGATATCCCAGCAATTCCTGGCATCTTGTTTTGGGCTAGTGCTTTCCATGCATCTTGGATTTCTTCTTTCCTGACCATTGGTTCTTGCTCATATGTTACCTCCTGAAATGGTTGAATGTTGGTCTATTCTTTTTGATACAGTGACTCCATATTGTTTCCATCTTCCTCAGATGTTTCCTTCATTATTCAATATTTTGCCCATAGAATTATTTAATATTGCACCTCGACACTTGACATTTTTCTTCAGTTCTTTCAGTTTAAGATATGCTGAATATGTTCTGTTTTGGTTTTCTAACTCTAGGCCTTTGCACATTTTGTGATAATATTTTACTTTGTATTCTCGAGTTGTCCTTTGAAATTTTCTTTTTAGCTCTTTACTTCATCATTTCTTCCATTTGCCTTGGCTACTCTCTGATTAAGAGTAAGTTTCAGAGTCTCTTCTGATAAGCACTTGTATCTTTTCTTTATTTCCGTTTTTTAAAAATGACACTGTGCTTTCTTCAGAGATGTTCTCAAAATTTGGTGGGTTATTATCAAGGTTGTATATTGACTCTCGTGTACTTGTTTGCATTTTCTTGAACTTCAACTTGAGCTCACATATGAACAATTGCTGATCTGTTTCACAATTAGCCCCAGGACTGGTTTCAGTTGCTGATATTGAGTTTCTTTTATTGTCTCTTCCCACAGTTGTAGTCAATTTGATTTCTGTGTATTCCATCTGGAGAAGTCCACATTTATGGTCACCTTTTTTGTTGTTGATCATATGTTTGAAGAAATCATTAATCATGCAAAATTCTAACATACAATCAAAATAAATTGGTAATTATTGGTGATTGGAGTGCAAATGTAGGAACCAAAGAGGAAAGAACAGAATTTGGAAAATATAGTATATGCTATCAGCAATTTATTGGTTTTGCAAACTCTGTCATGCGATCTCCAGCTTGGTTTCTATCACCAAGACCATATTTTTCAACTACTGATCCTTCCTCTTTGTTTTCAACTTTTGCATTCCAATAGCATTTTGATAGCAAGTCTGACAAATTTGGGACTGAATATGGTGGTAGAATTATTCAATTTCTGCGTCACCAGCTTTGGGTGGTTGGTGCATAAATTTGAACAATAGTTGTATTGATTGGTTCTCCTTGAAGGGGGCTAGATAGCATCCTATCAAAGATAGCATTGTACATTAAAATAGATCTTAAAATGTCCTTTTGATGATGAATGCAATGTTGTTTCTCTTGATTGTGTCATTTCCAGCAGAGTAAACCATAAGATTTTCTGTTTCAAAATGGTCGATATCAGTCCATTTCAGCAAACTAATGCTTAAAATATCAATCTTTATGTATTCCATTTCATTTTTAATGACTTATAATGTCCCTAGATTCATATTTCATACATCCCAAGTTTCAATTATTAATGACGATTTGAACTGTTTCTCCTCATTTTGAGTTGTGCCCCATCAGCAAATGAAGGTCCTGATAGCTATACTCGATTTGCATCATTATGGTCGACTTGCCTATGAAAAGTCAGCTCTTCCTCTTCCTCAGCCGTATTTTGAGTACTTTCCAAGTTGAAGAGCTCATCTTCTGGCACACGTTCTGACAATGTTCTTCTGTTGTTAATGGGGGGTCTAGTAACTGACAGTGTTGCTGCTATCCATAGGGTTTTCAATGGCTCATTCTTCCCATGCGGGCAGCCAATTCCTTCTTCATTGTCTGTTCTTTGTCTGGAAGCTCTTTGGGTGACCCTGCTGGTATATGAAATGCCAATCACATAGCTCCCAGTATCACACAAAACAAAAGTCACCACAATACCACAAAATGCCAGACAAGTGATGGACCTCTATTTTTAGTGAGGCGTGGCCTGGTGGGAGGAGTGTGCCCTTAGTTGGTTCTGATCCACTTACTGGAACAAATACTGTTAGTGCTTATTTCGTAAATGTGAAATGCTTAAAAGAGACCCCCCAAAATATCCTCCAATTCAGACTTTCTGCCTTTTAAAAGAGGATAACCCACTCTGATTCAAAGTAATTGAGGTGTTTTGTTTTCCCCTCCCTCTGAGGCTACAGAGACTAGACTTATCACAGCTGAGGTGGAACGACTGAAATGACTTAAAGCACCAGCTAGACTGGCTGTCAGAAGCAGCTACAGTCAACAGCTACAGACTGACAGAGCTGCTCAGCCAAGAGCTGAGGGTTCTCAACTCCCACTTCTACTGATGGGCACAGCCAGTGGCCTCTGGGAGTTGACTGGAACCCAGCAGCCAGCTGTGAGGAGCAAGCTAATTCATCTCAGCCTGGCCCAGGTCATCAAGTCACTGAAGGAGTTTCGGGAAAGAGGGAAGAAATTTGGGGTCCCACATTTGGCCACAGACAAAAGTTGTTCTGTGTTTAGCCAGTAGTTCTGGGCCTGAGTTTGGGGCAGGTGTGATGAAGGAAAGTGGGCTCCCTCCCTGCATCTGGGAACAGATGGTGAGGCTGCCCTGGAAACAGCAGGCCAGTCAGCTGGAGCAAAAAAGGCT
Source organism: Tenrec ecaudatus (assembly GCF_050624435.1). NCBI lineage: Eukaryota > Metazoa > Chordata > Mammalia > Afrosoricida > Tenrecidae > Tenrec > Tenrec ecaudatus. The sequence continues at coordinate 31,706,052 of NC_134545.1, read as the reverse complement.
TGGACTCTAAAGCCCTGGCAGGGCAGACTGAAGCTACCTCTACTGTTTTTTCTTAACCCAATGGCTCCTGCTACCCTCACCACCCCCAACTAGGTAAAAGGGAAGAAAGGTGCATTTTCTTTACAGAGGCAACTTTCTAGAAAGGAGACCAGCCCACCAGCTGTGAAAGGTCCCCTTAAACCATTTTACTTTGAGCAGGAGGAAAAATGTTGATATTCCCAGAGCCACGTGGAATTGTGGATCCTCTAGTTTATGTTCCAGTGATGCAAGATCGATTTTTCTAGAGAAAGTCAAAATTCCTGTTTTCTTAAAAACCTCCTGATTTTTTCAAAGGCGATTCAATAACATTGGATAGAAGCCAGGTAGGCCAAAGAGCCCTGGTGGCACAGTGGATTATGTGTTGGGCAGCTCACTAGAAGGTCAGTAGTTTGAAACCACCAGTCACACTGGGGGAGCGGGGGGGGGGATAGGGTGGGGGTTGTTCGAGATGAGACTTTCTAGTCCATATAGAATTTCAACCTCGGAAACCCACAGGGGCAGTTCTGCTTGGTCTTACAGGGTCACGGTGAGTTGGAATCTTCTAGATGGCAGTGAATAAGCAGGCCAACCAGAGTCCACACAGGTCCTCATTTGGCTATGGGAGTCCCAAGTCTGTGACCCTCACAGAATCGACCTTTGTGTATCGATGTTAAAAGTGAGATCCAGAGAGGGGAGCACCTGTCCCCTTGAGGAGCAACGAGTTGACTTTCCAGTCTCCAATCTGTAGCAGACACTCCCGGTGCTCCTTCTCTTCACTCCCAAATTCCTGATTCTGTGTACTCGACTCAGTCACCAAGGGCCAGCTCTGAAGGTCCCTTTGCTGGTGCTAGCTGAATGTGCTGAGGAACATATGCCCCTGGGAACAGCCCTGACCAGGCCCCTCACTCCTTGGATGGCAAAACTCTGAGAGGCATGTGCTACACCCTACCCCTGGAGACTTCCTAAGTGATTAAGCAGCAGGTTCCCAGGTTTGTAATTGGATTCACAATCTATTTGTTATCGGTGGCCCTTCCCTCCACTGGCTCAAAACCCCACATCATTACCTGCATGCTCAGAGTTTCCTAAATAAGCTCATTGCCTTTAAGTCTTTGACCAGCGTCTGCTTCAGTGAGAACCCAAACTAAGCCCAGGTCTGAATCGTTATGTGTCCTTCCTGCCATCCAGTTGATGCCGACTCATGGCAACTCTATAGTTTGGGGTAGAACTGCACCTGTGAGTTTCTGAGACTGGAACTCTTTTTTTTTAAACATTTTATTAGGGGCTCATACAACTCTTATTACAATCTATACATATACATACATCAATTGTATAAAGCATATCCGTACATTCTTTGCCCTAATCACTCTCAAAGCATTTGCTCTCCACGTAAGCCCTTTGCATCAGGTCCTCTTTTTTTTAACACCCTCCCCGCTCCCCACTCCATCATGAGCCCTTGATAATCTACAGATTGTTATTTTGTCATATCTTGCCCTCTCCGGAGTCTCCCTCCCCACCTTCTCTGCCGTCTGTCTCCCAGGGAGGAGGTTACATGTGGATCCTTGTAATCTGTTCCCCGTTTCCAACCCACTCACCCTCTACTCTCCCAGTATCGCCCTTCACACTCCTGGTCCTGAAGGTATCATCCACCCTGGATTCCCTATGCCTCCAGCTCCTATATGTACCAGTGTACAACCTCTGCCCTATCCAGTCCTGCAAGGTAGAATACGGATCATGGTAGTTGTGGGGAGGAAGCATCCCGGATCTAGGGAAAAGCTGTGTTTTTCATCAGTACTACATCGCACCCTGACTGACCCATCTCCTCTCCTAAACCCCTTTGTGAGGGGATCTCCAGTGGCCATAAATGGGCTTTGGGTCTCCACTCTGCACTTCCCCCTTCATTCACTATTATATATATATATATATATATATACATATATATATATATATACATATATATATATACACACACACACACACACACATATATATACCATATACATACCATATATATGGTATATATATTTTTTTTGCATAATACCTTATACCTGGTCCCTTTGGCACCATGTGATCGCACAGGCTGGTGTGCTTCTTCCATGTGGGCTTTTTTGCTTCTGAGCTAGATGGCCGCTTGTTCACCTTCAAGCCTTTAAGACCCCAGACACTATCTCTTTTGATAGCCAGGCACCATCAGCTTTCTTCGCCACATTTGCTTATGCACCCGTTTGTCTTCGCCAATCGTATCATGGAGGTGTGCAGCCAATACTGTGATTTTTTTGTTTTTTGATGCCTGATAACTGATCCCTTCGGGACCTCGTGATCACACAGGCTGGTGTGCTCTTCCATGTGGGCTTTGTTGCTTCTGAGCTAGATGGCCGCTTGTTTATCTTCAAGTCTTTAAGACCCCACACACTATCTCTTTTGATAGCCGGGCACCATCAGCTTTCTTCACCACATTTACTTGTTCACCAGCTTTGGCTTCAGCAGTTGTGTCAGGAGGATGAGCACTGTAGAGTGCCAATTTAATAAAAGAAAGTATTCATGCATTGAGGGAGTGCTTGAGTTAAGGCCCAAGGTCCTGCCACCACCTTAATACTAAACCTATAATTATAGACACAGAGATCTATTTCCCCTTACATATAAATATATATATTTGCATGTACATGTCTTTGTCTAGACCTCTATAAATGCACTTTGACTCCTAGCTCTCTCCTCCATCTCCCTTGACTTTCCTCCTGTCCCACTACCATGCTCCGTCCCAATATGGGTTACAGCTATACCTCTTCTTTACGTAATCTTACCCTTGATCATTCCCTACCAGGCCTGCCACTTCCCCCTCACTACCATTTTGAGTCCCATGTTGTTCCCTTGTCCCTGTGTTTGTTAACACCACTTCCTTGCCCCCCCCGCACCTCCCCCTATCCCAAGTGCCCCCGGAACTGTTGGTGCTGTTGTTTTTCCTCCAGATAGTTCATAGAGCCTGTCTTATTTAGACAGACCTGTGGAGACACTAACATGCACGAAAACAAGACAGAGGAAAACAGAGCAACAGTATACAACCAGACAACAAAACAACAAAAACAAACCACTGACAAAGAACAAAACAAAACACATCAAGAAAGAAGAGCTTATAGTTAGTTCAAGGATCATTTGTTGGACCTTAGGAGTGTTTTCCAATCCAGTCTGTTGAGGCACCACAACCTGGCCCCAAAGTCCACTTTCAGCATTCCCAGGGGACCTTGCCACTCCATTCCCTTGCTGTTCCACTGCACTCCACCACACTTTGCCTCGGTGTGGTGGAATCAGGTTAGGTGCAATTCGCACACTGTGTCTCCAGTGCTGTCCCCTGTATCACCCTTGGTCACTGAGGGGCATCATGTCTCATAGTGGGGCCAGCCATGTTGTTCTCTTTGTGGACTGGCTGCTCTGAGACTAGAACTCTTTGGGGGAGTAGAAAGCCTCATCTTTCTCCCTTGGAGTGGCTGGGGATTTCAAATTTGCCAGTTCAGACATTGCGTTTAGCAGCCCAACACATAAACCCTATACCCCACCATAGCTACAGAAAACAATAAAGAAACAAAATCCAACAACACTCATTGCCATTGGGTGCATAACAATCCTATCGAGAGAAAATACTCCGGCCTCCTGGGTTTCCAAGGCTATAACTCTTTGTAAAAATAAAATTGTGTTATGTTTACAGTGAAAGTTTACATAACCGATTAGATTCTCATTTAACAAATTCTCTACTTGTTTAGTGACATTAGTTACTTTTTTCAATAAAAAGGAAAGCAGAATATTAAAAAAAGAACAAATGAAAACGTGTTAAGAGTAAAGACAAATGATAAGATGTTAATGTTTAACCTAATCATATCTACAACAATACACTTTCTGATGTACTGACGGTGAGCAGGGTTTAATCCCATCCCTGGTGAATAGTCCCAGGGAATTTAATGGAGGCTTATTCTCTGTGGAATCTCTGCCAATGCATTTTGAGTTTTTATACTCATCTAAGGCTATAACTCTTTATGGGAGAAGAAAGCCTCATCTTTCTCCAAAGGAGCGACTGGTGAATTCCAACTGCTGACCTTGCAGTTAATAGCCCAACACATAACCCATTATGCCACCAGATAAGAGATTTGTCTCTGGGTGCCTTCCAATGCAAGCACTACAATTATGCAAGGAGGATATTTTTTTCTGTACTGGAGCCAGGTCAAGTCAGAACCAGTGTGTCCATGGTTTGCAGCGAAATCAGAGGAAGAAGAGGGTAGACTGTCTATAACTTCTCATAGTCCTGGGAAATGCTAGGCCTGGAAGGGGGCATGCTGGCTCAACCATGTTCAGAAAGTCTGCACACTAACCTCCCCGGCTCAAATAATTACCAGCACCATGTCTCTGAATATCACCTAAAAGCAAAATAGTGAAAGCACCATTTCCATTTCATAATACTTTTATTAAAAGTAAAGTTCAATTCAGTGATGTGAAGAAGCTGGGAAAATTATCTTTTCATTTCTTTCTTTTTCTTTCCCTCCCTTTCCCCTTCTTCTCCACAGAACTGAGAGGCAGAGGGAATAAAGGCAGCATGGCACCAACTGGAGGACACCGTGGGGTCAAGGTCACCATTTAACTCATGCTTGTCCAGTTTGGAGGGGCAACTGGATGTCCTCATTTGTGAAATTGCTTGTTAATCTTTTTGAGTTAACAAGGTATGGTAAAAAATGATTGTTGGTGTTTTTGTTAGGAACCTTCTAGTCCAGTCCAACTCATAGTGACTCAATGCATCAGTGCAGAGCTCTCTAGACCAATGGTTCTCCACCTGTGGGACCCTTGCACAGGGTGACTGTAACAAAATTACAGTTATGAAGTAGCAATGAGAATATTTTTATGGTTGTGGAGGTCACCACAACATGAGGAACTGTATGAAAGGGTTGTGGCATTAGGAAGTTTGAGAACCACTGCTCTAGGCTTTTCTATGCTGTAATCTTTACAAGAATGAGTTGCCTGCTTTTTCTTCCAAGAACAGAGCCACTGGTAGGTTCAAACCTTCAACCTTTTGGATAGCAGCTGAGCACTTAACCATTGTGCCTTCAGGGCTCTTTGATAAACTCTATTAAAGGGTCTTAACCATTGCAACCCCATAGATCCTTTTGGCATTTAGGAAAGGCTATGGAATACCTGCCCACTCCCCAGAATAATATTTCCAAATACCTCCAATGAAATACAGAATCACAAAGGCACAAATTGTATTGAAATGCAGTGATAAAAATAAAAGACATTGGATTTGTGGCAAATATACATGTTAATAAAAACATTAAATATGATCTGATAGTGGGTCTAATAAACCAAACCAACACCATTGAGTTGATCCTGACTCACTGTGACCCTATATAAAATTCCTCAGGCTAAATCTTTACAGGAGCAGATCATCTCACCTTCCTCTCAGTGAACAACTGGTGCCTTTGAACTGCCAACCTTGAGGTTACCTGCCCAACGGCTCACCCACAGCGTCACCGTGAGTTCTAGATAGTGATGAGCATGAACTGTACTCAACGATGGCTGCAACGACTAGCATGGGGTGTGAAAGCATGTAGAATTTCTCTTGGTGGTAATCGGATGGCTATTCTGAACACAGCTGTGGACATGCTAAACTGCCCTGCGAGCTTAGGGAAACTAACTCAACCAGGATTGTCCCTCATCCAATTTGGCATTGCTCCCCAGCCTGCTGGGGCTCAGTGGCTCAGTGTTAGGGTCCCTTGTCTAGATACCAGGGCTGGCATGGAGAAAGTCATTCCTCTGCAACCTTCTAGTGTATGGGGGAAGATATTAGTGTTAAGCCTTGGCAGGAAATTGCTGGATTTTCCTGGCAGCCACATTCTTAATAACCATTTACTGGATACATATTATATTCTGAGGGTAAATTTGTGGTTCAGTTGTAGAATTCTCCTTTTTCATGTGGGAGATCTGGGTTTGAGTCCAAGACAATGAAACTCATGTGCATCCAACACTCATTTGTCAGGGGGATGCTTGGTTATTGCTGAGGTACTGAACTGATTCTGTGTTGCTATGATACTGAAATGGGGAAGCTTGGTTGGGTGCGGCTTTGAGACTGAACCTGTTTCTGTGATGTGTCCAGACTAAGATGAGCGATGAAGAAGAGCGTGGCTTTCTTCTTCTGAAAACCAGTTAACGAAAACCCCTGTGAATCACAATCTGATGCACAACCAAAGAGATGGTGCAGGACCAGAGAGAATATTGCCCATGGAGTCACTGGGAGCTGGTTGTCACAGTGAGTTGGAATGGAGGCTGACTCAACAGCAGCTAACAACCATTGTGTTCCAGGCACTCGATTTGCTTTAAAAATCTAGCTCAGCCTTCTGGTACAGGGAAGTGATTAATCATGCCTACTTTATAGCACACCGTGAACCCTGATCAATGTCAGGCCCTGCTTGTGTTTTGTCCCTCCTTTTCCACATTCACATCACTTCCATTCCCCTCTTCAGACTAATACCCCCTGCTGGGTGCTTGGTGTGTGTGTGTCCTTATAGGCATACAGCCATGTGCACTAGACCATGCTGCTTGGTGAATGGGCTTTCAGCTTCCATGAATGGTACTGCAATATAAATCTCATTCCGTTTTTGACCTTTTCAACTCCTTGCAATGTCATTAAGAGTTATTGCCATGCTGCATATCAATTGTATGTGCTGCTGCGTGCCACGTGGTCATGAGCAATCATCATCTTTCTTTTGTTTCCTTCTTCAGTTGTCTGTTGATTGGCATCCAATTCAGCTCCAACTCTTCTCTACTGCAGGTAGCAGTGTGGTGACCATTCTTGTAAAAATGTCCCAAGGGCCCTGTGAATTGGATAAATAGCTTGGCCTATATACCCAGGAATTATGTGTTGGGCTGCTAACCCCAAGGTGAGCAGTTCCAACCCACCAGCTATTCCATGGAGCAAAGAGAGGCTGTCTGCTGTCGTAAGAATTTAGTTTTGTTAACCTAAAGCAGCAATTCTACTGTGCCTTGTAGGGTTGCTAATGAGGAAGAATCAACTGGGGGTTTGTTTGTTTTTCTACATCCAGGAGAGAGCTTTGATGGGGGAGATATTAAGTGCTTGGCTGCTAACCCAAAGGTCAGTAGTTTGAAGCCGTCTTCCACACACTGTGGGATAAAGGCATGGCTGTCTACTTCCCAATAGAAGCCTTGAAAACATCATAGTACCATTCAGCTTTGTTTGATAGGGTCACGAGGAATGAAAGTCAACTCAGTGACTGCGCTTCTTTGGTTGTACGCCCAGGAGGGGCTCACTAGGTCCTAGGGTCCATTCAATGGACTTTCACTAAGCTCTGCCAGATTGCTGTGCAGCAAACCTGCATCATTAGCAGTGTTTCTCTGCTTTCCCCGGATCTCCAATGACACTTGGTATGTTTGACTTTCTAACTGTTGCCCGTTTGATGGTTTCAAAAGGCCAAGCACAATAAACTCATCTATCCCAGGCACTTTCTGGTTCTGTAGCAGATTCTTAGGGTTGCCATGCCACATTCCTTTTACCCATCTCTGACACCATCTCACTGCCTCCCAGTCAATACCGACTCATAGCGATCCTGTGGGGCAGTGTACAATTGCCCCCTGCGAGTTTCAAACACTACAACTCTTTATTGGAGTAGAAAACCCCATCTTTCTTCCTTGGAGCTAGTAGTTTTGAGCTGCTGACCTTGAAGTTAGCAAACCAACTTGTAACCACTGCACTTCCAGGGCTCCTCCTGATATCCATCATAGCAGTGGCGAACGGCTCTATGTAAGTGCAGGCTCCTGCTGAAATGGTGTCTTATCACAACTGTGCAGCACGCAGCTCTCCATGTCCTTCTGCCTCGAAGCCTTTTCAAAGGCATGGAAAGCCAAACCCAGGAAGGTAGGAGAGGTCACCTTACTAGGAGGAATGCTCAACACCACTACAGGCGAAGAAGAGCCCAGCCTCCTGTTTCTGGTAGACAATTCTAGGACAGAACCCATGTTCCTCAGAAGTCCTGGGGGAATCAAGCCCCTGTATCCTACATTAAAAGCCTCAACACCCCGTTCCCATTGTGATTGCTTCTCCCCCTAACTCAGTCTTGCGTCCGCTTTCCTATTCCCACTCCCTGCCATCAGATCTCAAATAGACTCCCTGCACCCGGCCTGAGGAATAAGCTCGGCATGCACAGGCACTCAATCAAAGACACACATATTACTCTGAATCTCCAAAAGAACCCTGTGGGCTACGTGTGTAATCCCCAGTTCACAGATGAGAAATGGATTGAAAAACAGTGACACACCAATGATCACACAGGCAAGGGTTCAAGTCTGTGTCTATCAGTTATTCTTTTATTCAAGTATGCCTGAGAAGACTGGGTCTTAACACTTGAGCAATCTTCTTGGAAGAATAAGGCAAACTACAGAAAACACAAAATGAATATCGCTTTTGTTCGTTTATCCATTTGCAAAAGACATAATACCTATAGTGCTAAGAATAGTATTCAAAGTATCTATTACTACCCCCTCAAAGCTTACATACTAGTCACCAAACTCAAACAAATACAATGCTATCAAGTTGATTACAACTTATAGCAACCCCATATAGGGCTTCCAAGACTGTAAATCTTTACAGAAGCAGAGAGCTTCACTTTTCTCCCCCTGAGTGACTGGTGCATTTGAACTACTGACCTTGTGGTTAGCAGCCCATTGCTAAATGATTAGTTCCATAATCATTACGCTTACTTAACTCTACATTCTTTTAATTATTTCTCTATCAGTCCAAATTGCATCTGGCTACATGGGAAAAAAAACAAACCGACTCTAGTGGTCTAATCACAAAAGCTTCATTTTTCTTATATTAACAGAAAAAATACCAAACCAGTTGCCACTGAATTGATTCTGATTTACAGTTACCCCATATGATTCAGGGTAGAACTGTGCTCCATGAAGTTTTCAAGGGCTGAATTTTTAAATGTAGATCGCCAGGTTTTTCTTCCAAGGCATCTTTGTCATAGCAGTGAATTGTGTTAACCCTTTGCACCACACAGGGGTTTGTCTTATACAATAGTAAGTCTTGAAATAGGTAGCCTAGGTCTGGCGTATTTGCTCAGGGACTCATCTTGGATATAGGAGAATGCATGCTTTTTGGTCTGCCAAACTCATGTAGCCTATGTGACTCTCCCATCTTTCAATATTCTGACTAGGGAGCATGACAGCAGAAGAGCCAAGGACAAAAATGAAATGGGTTATGCCAGACAAGTGTTTTGCCTTAAACAACAACAAAAACTTTCTTGGGAGTCCTACTCAGTATCTTTCACCTACACATATTTGGCCCAAACTGGGTCAAATGTTTATGCATAGCTGCAAGGCAGCCTAGGAGTGAGCGATTTAAGTAGGTACATTATCACCCTAAACAAAATTGAGCTTCTATTAGTAGTAAGAATGAGAAAAATGGATACTGTTTAGGCATATAGCAGGGTTGGGTAGAATTCTATTTTGTGTCTTAATTTATATTTTGAATGAACTCAGAAAAAGTCATAGAGAGTAGAACAAAGGGATGGATGTGCATCCAACCACCTCAACTACTCATTTCTTTTCATGCTCTCCCTCTAGCTTCCCTGAATAGTTCTTGGTTACACATTGGGCTGCTAATTGCACGGTCGGTATTTTGAAATCACCGGCTGCTCTTCGGGAGAAAGATGGGACTCTACTCTGTAAAGAGGTACAGTCTCAGAACCTCACAGGTACAATTTTACCCATGTCCTGTAGGGTCGATATGAGTTAGCATTGATTCAATGGCAGTGAGCTTGGTTTGGATAGATCTGTAGAATCTTAGGATGTAATAGTTTGAATACACAGAAAAAAATTCAGTGGAATCATAACCCTCTAAATAATTACCCTCTAAAGCCACAAAGATCAACTGTGTCCAGCATGGTGACAGTTTAGCATATGACATGGGGACATTGCTCATATCCCAGTGTTGTTAATCAACAAAAACTCACACACTGCCACTTATAGTGACCCTATGCACAATAGAATAAAAGCCTTTCTAGTCCTGTGACATCCTCACAATGGTCATATTTTAGCCTATTGTTACAGCCACTGTGTTGATCCATCTCATTCCGGGTTTACCTGTTTTTTGATGATGCTCTACCAAGTATTTTGTCCTTTTCTAGGGACTAATTTCTCCTGATACCATGTTCAAAGTATATGAAATGAAGTTTTACCATCCTCACTTCTAAAACACATTCTGGCTGTACTTCTTCTGGGACAGACCTCTTTGTTCTGCTGGGCATTCGTGGTATATTCAATATTATTTGCAACATCATATTTTCAAGGCATCATATTTTCTTCAGTCTTCCTTAATTATGGTCCATATTTCACATGCATATGTCAAACATTACCATCAAGTCTATTGTTATTCATAGTGACCATATAGGTTTTCCAAGGCTGTAAATCTTTACAGGGTCAAATAGCTTCCTCTTTCTTCTGTGGAGCAGCAAGTGGGTTGAACCACCAACCTTGCTGTGAGTCATTCAACCCATACCAGTCACTGAAATTAAGACTCCTTTCACATGCATCTAAGGTGATTAAAAATATCAAGTCTAAAAGCAGGCATAACTTGCTAATCCCCAGAGTAAAACATTTGCTCTTTCACATTTTAAAGAGCTCTTTTACAACAGATTTTTCCAATGAAATACGTTGATTTATTGACTGCTGCTTCTGTGAGTATTGATTGTGGGTCCAAGTAAAATAGAGTTTAGCTACATTTCTCTATTTGTAATGATGTTGTGTGTTTATATTTATCAAGTTGAGAAGACATTTGTATTCTTAGTGTTGAAGACTAATTTATATGAACTTTATCAGTAAGTACTTCAAGGCCTATTGACTTTCAGCCAGTAAGATTGGGTCATCTGCATAACACAGGTTGTTAATGATTCTTCCTCCAATTCAGATGCCTCAACTTCTTCATACAGAGCAGCTTCTCAGATTATTTGAATAATTATAGTGTGATAGATAGGTAGGTTTATATTGCCAACCTGGCCAATAAGAACATGTGGGATTAATAAGTTCGCAGTTTGATTAGTGGGCAAAGAGATAAATGGCTCAGCAAGCCACACCTATCTCTCAGTTGCTCTCTGGTGATCAGACCAGTGTGTGGCTGCCTTACCTAGTTCTGCAGTTTGCTCCCTGGCTGTACTGCCATATTTACTGTTGCATGGAAGTGAGTTAAACTGAGTCCTCTGTACTGCTATGTGGACTAATTAGCTGTTATATTCCTTCGTGTTCTATCTATCTATCAAATCATAAATGTCCTGGTTTTGTTTCTCTAGAGAACCCTGTCTAACACATATGGAGAAAGGATATAACCACAACACACACTCTCCTGATTTTAAACCACGCAGTATCCCCTTGTTCTATTCGAACCACTTCCTGTTGGTTTATGTACAGGTACCACAGGAGCACAATTAAATGTACGGGAATTCCCATTGTTCTCATATGTATTCATATGCTACCCAAAGTTTGTTATGATACACAGTAAAATCCTCTGCATAGTCAATAGTACATAAGTAAGCATTTTCCTTGTATCCTCTGTTTTCAGCCAAGGTCCATCTGAAATCAGCATTGATATACCTTGCCTCATGCCCTCTTTTAATACAGCCTGGATTTCTGGCAGCTTCCTGTTGACATATTGCTATAACTACTTTTAAAGTTATCTTCAATAAAATTGTACTTGCATGTCATATTAATGTTACTTTAAATTAATTTGCAGATTTTGTTGCGTCATATTTCTTTAGAATGGACACAAATATTAATCACTTCCAGTTGGTTGGCCAGATAGCTATCTTCCAAATTTCTTGACATGGACTATCACTGCATGAGCGTGTTGAAATATTTCCATTCCTATCCCTTCCTTGCTTTTCACTAATGCTTACATTGCAGCTTCAACTTCTTCTTGGCCTTTTGAACTAGTAGAACCTCAACTAATTCTTGGGTACAGAGACTCTGTATACTCCTTCCATGTTCTTTGGATTCTCCCTGCATCATTCAATAGTTTGATAAATAATCCTTCAACATTTTAGTCCAAGGCTTGGATTTTTTCTTCTGTTCTTTCAATTTATGATATGCTGACTGTACTCATTCCGTTTGCTTTCCTAATTCCAGGTCTTTACACGTTACAATATAATTCTTTACTTTATCTTCTCAAGCTGGCCTTTCAAATTTTTCTGTTCAACTCTTTTATTTCATCATTTCTTCCATTTGCTTTAGCTGCTTTAGGTTCAAGAGCAAGTTTCACAATCTCCTCTGATATCCACTGTAGTATTTTCTTTCTTTCCTGTATTATTAATGATCTTTTTGAGGAGCCCCCAATAAAATAATTTATGATAAATAAATAAATAGCCCCAGTTGACATGACAAAAAAAAAAAAGATTGATGACCTTGATGCTATTTCACAAGTCTTCTGGTAGCTGATCATTAATGTTCAATATGTCCGAACCATTCTTGAGATAGGCTCTAAATTCAGGTGAGATATTGTGATAGTAAGGTTTGGTGTCAATTTAGTTTGACCAGGATCTTCAGAAGGTGCAGGTCACAGTCTCCTTGGGGGTGTGACCTATTTCATAGCTATAAGTAGACAGTGGAGAATGGGCTCACTCTTTTTCTTCCTGGTGAAAAGACCCTGGACCCTACGTCTGGCTTCTTGGGATGGCAATCACCATGAGACCTGCTGACCCTAAGAGCTGTCTGTGGCCTGCCAACTGCCTGTTGACTTTGGATTCTCCCAACTCTGCCTCCACCAACCTGTGGTTTTCCTGTTTCTTGGGCTATTCCTCCAACAGCTTCATGAGTCTGGAAGGGCCTCTAGTTTGCATCTGATTTATGTGCTGGAGTTGGACTGGGGTTTCTTGTTGTGTGGACTTCTTAATGTAAAATTCTTTATTGATATAAATTTCCTTCTTCTACATGTATCAGTATCACTGGTTTGTTTCTCTAGAAACCCCAACCGACCACAGATATAATGTAGGCTGTATTTGGGCTCTTTTGCGTTCTTATTTTAATTTTCTTCAGGTATGACTTGAACTTGCATATTAGTAATTGATAGTCTGTTACATAGTTGGCCCCTGGTCTTATTTTGTCTCAATGATATTGAGCTTCTCTATCATGTCTTCCCACAGATTTAATCAGTTCCATTCCTGTGTATTCCACATGTATATATGCCGCTCCTGTTGTTGAATAAAGATGTTTGCAATGAGGCAGTTATTGCTCTTGCAGAATTCTTTCATGCATTCTTCAGCTTCTTTTCGATCCCCAAAGCCATAGTTTCTAATTACTCTTCCTTCCTTTTTGTTTCCATGTGTGCATTCCAATTGTCAGCAATTATTAATGCATTTTCAGTACATGTGTGATCAATTTCAGACTAAAGAAGTTGTTACAATTCTTCATTGGCTTTAGTGGTTTGTGAGAAAATTTGAATAATGGTTCTATTAACCGGCCTTCCTTGTGTGTGAAGATAGATATTATTCTGTCACAGGCAGCATTGCATTTCAAGATAGATCTAGAAATGCTCTTTTTGAGGATGAAAGAGACATTCTTTTGAATTTGTCATTGTCAGCATAGTCATTCTTATCATTTTAAGATTCAAAGGGACTATTTCAACTCACCAATGCCTAGGATACTGATCTTTATAGGTCAGATTCCATTTTTTATGATTTCCAATTTTCCTAGATTCTTATTTTTCACGTTTCATGTTCTGATTATTAATGAATGGTTGCAATGATTTTTCTCATTTTGAATTATAATCCATCAGCAAATGAAGGTGCCAGAAAGCTTTAGTACACTTTGTTGCTAGATGCCTTCAAGTCAGTTCTGTCTCATAATAATGCCTACACAACAGAATGAAACATTGCCTGGTCCTGCTCCATACTCAAAAATTTTGTTATGTTTGAGCCCATTGTTGTAGGAATTGTCTCGATCCATTTGATCGGGTGTCTTCCTCTTTTTGCAACCCCTCCACTGTAATGTGTATGATGTCCTCCAGGGACTGGTCTGTCCTGATAACATCTGCAAAGTACAGGAGATGAAGTCTCGCCATCCTATCTGCCAAGGAACATTTAGCTGCACTTCTTCTCAGACAGATTTGTTTGTTCTTCTCTCCACCCATGGTACTTTCAGTATTTTTTTGACAGTACCTTAATTCAAATGCACCAGTTCTCCTTCAGTCGTTCTCATTCAATGTTCAAATTTCACATGCATAAGATGTGGCAGAAAATACCATGCCTTGGGCCAGGCGCAACTTAATCCTAAGTGAAATTCTTGATCTTCCGTACTTTAAAGTGGTTATGTGCAGTAGATTTGCCTAATGCAATATGTTATTTGGTTTCTTGATTGTTGTTTCCATGAGCATTAGTTGTGAATCTAAGCAACACCAAATTCTTGATAACTTCAATATTTTCTCCATTTATTATGATGTTATCTGCAGCTCCTGTTGTGAGGTTTTGAGTTATCATTAAGGTGGACTCTACTTTGAGGAAGCTCTCTTTCTCGGTGATATTTTGATTGTTTTGCAATCTGAGGGGCTCATTTTCTGGCATTATATCAGACAATATTTTACTGCTATGCAGAAAGTTTTCAATGGTGAATCCCTCAGAAGTGGACTGATTGTTTTGTCGTCCTGTCAGTTCTTAGTCTGGAAGCTGTGTTGAAATCTGTTCACCGTGGGTGATCCTGCCTGGTATTTGAAGTACTAGTGGACTAACTCCCAGCATTACAGCAAAGCACAAGCTACCACAGTGCAGCAAATTGACAGATGGGGCGGGGGAGGGGAGTTGTCATTGTTAGACACTGTTAATTTGGCTCTAACTCATAGCACCCACATCCTGTTTCCTCACAGTGAATGTTGGAGACCGTTTTTGCAGCCAGTATGCCAATTCATCCCATTGAGGACCTTCTTCTTTTTTTCACCACTCCAATTTATCAAGTATGATATCCTTCTCTAGGGACTATGCTCAGCTGTTAACATGCCCAAAGTATGTGATATGAAGTCTTGCCATTCTCACGTCTAGGAAGCATTCTGGCTCTACTTCCGCCAAGAAAGATTTGTTCCTTTTTCTGAAAGTCCATGGAATATTCAATATTCTTCACCAGCATCATAATTCAAAGACATCAACTTTTATTTTACCTTTCATAATTATTGTCCATTTTCAAGTACATATGAGGTGATTGAAAATGCCATAGTATGATAGTTATATAATTTTATGTCAGTTTGAAGATATGTAAAAGTGTAAGGTTGGTATCCAATCTGTCAATCACACCATAGCCTGATGGTGCCTCTTTGTGGCCATGGCCTTCTCATAAGGAGGGCCCTGGGAACCTCCCCTTCTTTTTGCATTCACCTGACTGCTCCCTGCCCACGTTGAGAGCTGCCAGAGTCTTGCCATGCTTCCATCGACCTTGGGTCCACAAGACATTGCAATCACTGGCCTTTGACATCCCTGCATTCTGCATCATTGCATGTAACTGCGTAAGTTGGAAAGGAACTTATGGGCTAGTGTTGGACTTATGGACTTGAGTTGGACTGGCCTGGGATATTTCCTTGAAATAGAAATACTATAATGACTTCTTGATAGAAAACTATTTATTGCACATATATGAGTGGCACTTGATTTGTGTCTCTAGTCAGCCTGGCTTACATCCAGTTCACTGCCATCAAGTTGATTCCAACCCTTAGCAACTCTATAGGACAGGGGAGAGATATCCCTGTTGGTTTCCAATACTGGAACTTTGTATGGGAGCTGAACTGTTGATCTTGTGTTGAGCGACCCAACTGGGTTGGTTCTGACGCATTATATTTGTAACCACTATACCACTAGGGCTCAGCTGTGCCTTATTCTTCAAAGTGACATCTTTTAACACTGGAAATTGGTCTTCAGCAAGATCTACCAATGTACTCGGTCATATGACTAATTTTCTTTTTACACTGTTTTGATTGTGATGTGAGGGAAAATCTACAGAGTAAATTGATTTTCCTTACAATTCATGCAATGTTTTATGATATTGATTGCAATACCTACAATGCAATACTACTTTTCCTATTCCCTCCCTTTGTTTGCCGTTTCCATTGGTCTTTCGTTCCCATTCCTTCCTGCCTTCTGAGTAACTCCCTGACAAATGCTGGGCTCTGAATTGTACAGCGTTGACAGTATAGGTCTCCTATTTGGGGGCTGAAAGTTGAGCCATGGAGGTGAGGTCAGGTGTCAAATGGGAATTCCACTAGTGCCTATCATATCCTAAGGTTAGTCTTCTTATTTTGAGTTCTACATTTTCCCAAGTTGATCCAGGGCCTACTACTGTGAGTACCCTCAGAGCAATCTGCAGTGAGAACCCTATGCTATCTTGGTCTTCTGGACTCAGCCCTGTGGAGCCTGGGCTTCATGTGGTCAGTGAATCCCTTTCATCTTCTTTTGATGCTATCTGTGTAATCCTGTATTTTGAATTTCTCTTCCATTTTTTCAGCTAGTGAAATGCACATGCTTTTCATTTTTGCTGTCCTAATTCCAGGTCTTTGCACCTTTTCATATAATTCTTTATTCCATCTTTTTGAATTCCCCTTTGAAATTTTATGTTCAGCTTCTTTATTCAGCGTCTTTACTTCATCAATTATTTCTATATTTCTCTCTCTCTCTTTTTCGTACTTCATCATTTCTTTCATTGGCTTCAGCTACTCCACATTCAACGTGACATCCATTTTGTCTTTTCTTTAGTTTCTATCTTTTTAATTATCTTTGAATTTCTTTATTTATGATGTTCTTGATATTATTGCAGAACTCGTATCATCTCAGGTGATTTGTGTTCAATGTGTCAACTTTCTTCTTGAAGTATCCTCTAATTTAGATGAGATATACTCAAATTCATACTTTGACTCTTGGGGACTTGTTTTAATTTTATTTGAATTCGAGTTGAATTTGCCATTGATGGTTTGTTCCACAGTTGGTCTCCAGTCTCGTGACTGATGATATTGAACTTCTTTATACCGTAAATACTTGAGTATAAGCCGAGTTTTTTTCTGCACATTCTTTATGCTGAAAAAGCACCCTAGCTTTGGGGGGTAAAATTAGTTGCCTTGGGTTATACTCGAGTATATATAGTAGTTTATTTCAACAGATGTAGTTGATTTAATTCCTGTGTATTTCTATCCAATATACATGATCCATGTCTATGGTTACTGTTTACATCACTGAAAAATAAATGTTCAATCAATAAGCCATCCTTATTGGAATATTCTGTCATGAGATCTCCCATGTGGCTTCCATCCCCATGGCCATATTTTCTAACTAGTGATCCTCCTCCTTAGTTTCCAATTTTTGCATTCAAGTCATCAGTAATCTTGATTGCATGTGTCATCAATTTCAGACTGAAAAGGTTGGTAAAAATCCTCAATGGCTTTATTGTTAGCATTAGTGGTTGTTGTGTCAATTTGAATAATAACTTTATTAATTATTCATCCTTGTAGGTGTAATATATCCTACACCTAACAATGGTGAACATTGGAATCGATGTTGAAACATTCTCTTTTTTAACATGAAAGTCATCCATTCCTTTCAAATTTGTTACTCTGGTATGTAAACCATATTATTATGACATTCAAAATGGCCAATACCAGTCTATTTCAGTTCAATAACACCTAGAGTGTTTGATCTTTATGTGTTCCATTTTTTCATGGCTTCCAATTTTTCTAGATCCATATTTCATGCATCCCATCTTCTTGTTAGTGGTTATTGCAGTACTGCTGTTTCTTCTCATTTTGAGTCATTGCCACATCAACAAATATAGGTCCTGAAAACTTAATATCACTAAGGTCAACTCTACTTTGAGGAGACAGCTCTTCCCCAATTATATTTTGAGTGTCTTCCAACTTGAGGGGTTCATCATCCTGCACTATATGAAAAAATATTCCACTGCTATCAATGTGCTCCACAAACACCACTATTTTTTTCAGATGTAGATTGGCAGGTTATTCTTTCTAGTCTATTTAGCTTGTAAGCTTTTCTGAAAATTTTCCACCACGGGTAACTATGCTTGTGTTTGAAATACCAGTGGTATATCTCACAAGTTATGATAGTGCAAGAACCTGACATGTCTGACAACTTGGCATGCTAGCCTAATTCCGAATGGCCAGCATATCTCTCTTCCTGCTTTCTCTAGTTTCTGTAGACCACTGTACCTGAGCATGCATGGCTTAGGAGGTTGTGGAGTTAATTCTTGCTTCCTGGAGTAACCCTTAACCAATGACCCATAGGAGTTGTTGGACAAATAGCCACACTCCCTCACATTCTGGGCAGAATAACTAGTGGATTTTCTAGAGTGTCTCCAGTAAGATTAACCTCCAGTTGCTCACAATTTTAAATTGTTTGATAATGTACTTTTCATTGGCTGCCTTCTTTCCCTTTTCTGTTTCCCATTTCCTTATTGATATCTCCCCCAAAAATGGCTTAATTAAAACCTTTGTCTCAGGATCTAATCCTATGGGGAACCGAAACTCAATCACACAAGACATTTGTCAAATCATGGACTTAGTGGTTATATCTATTATATGTGTAGGTCATGGAAGAGGAGAATTCATACCATCACTTTGAATAGTCATTCAGAGTGCCAACTGGGTCCCCAGCATAGATCCTGGACATCAAAACTCACTGTTTCCTGTATCATAACACTTCCTTTTAGACTTCTGTCATTCAAAAAACTCAACAAATAGCTTGCTGTCTCACTTCAAATTGTGTAGTGTGCAAATATGGCTATGTTTTCATTGTGTGTTTAGCACTGGACAAATCAGCTTTGACCAGGAAGGTGAAGTCATGTGGAGAAAAAAACCAAAAACACTAGCAGCTGTGTGTTGTGGAAGAAAACCCTGTGGATGAAGTGCAATTTTTAGGGAACAGAGACCAGCAAGATAAACCAATAAGTGTCCACAGTTCTGATGTTAAGGAGAACCCTGGTGAGGCAGTAATTAAGCACTTAAGGGCTAATCAATCAGCAGTTCAAACCCCCCATCTTCCCCAAGGAAGAGTTATGATGTGGTAGTCTGACCCCCTTAAGATTTACATTTATTACCACTACCAACTGATCTGAGAGGGATAGCATTAGGGAATCCTGGATAGCATTCTTAACGAGCTCTATTGGCAGAGTGGACTCCTCATTGAGCTCCTAACCACAAAGTAAGTAGTTCTAACCTATCAGTTGGTCCATGTGAGATATATGAGTTTGTCTGCTCTGGTAAAGATTTAAGCCTTGGAAAATGAAAGGGTGAAGTTCTATTCTATCTTGTAGGGTCTCTATGAGTCAGCTTCAACACAATGATAATGAGTTTGCTTTGGAATTTTGGGATAGAAAGGAGAAATATGTGCAACAAAGTTTAAACTTATTTTAAAAGTTCAGGGGTATTGCTCAGAGAGAGATTCTTGGAACCCACAAGACTGTTGTCCTTAGGCACCTTCAGATCTGGAACTGAACTCACTCCCTTGGCTCAATCTTCAGCCAAACAATAGGTAGATCTATAAGGTAAAAAGTAACACTAATCAACTATTTGAATCAAAAGGATATAATTTATTCAAAGATAAAGTTCAGAAGGGTCAGGAAAGAAGGGGGAATGGAAACAGGAAATACAAGGAGGAAGTGCAATAAGTGATATTACGTTGAGCAGACTGCAGTCAATATCATGAAGCAAAATATGTGTGAACTGTCACATGGAAAACGGATGTATTCTGTAAACCTTCACTCATCTCACAATAAAGAGATTTTTTTTCAGCCTTGGAAACCTATGAGGCAATACTATTCTGTCCTATAGGGTACCCATGAGTTGAAATCAACTCAGTGGCAATGGGATATTGATGCTGATGCTTTCTTCCGATTCTAAAAAATAGGGTTATTAGCAATTATTGTGGAAATAGCATGAATGAGACTATGTAAATGTGGTTGTTTACAGATAAATTCTTGTAAATGTTAAAGGATAAGTGATTCAGGATGGACTTACCCAAAAAGAGAAAATTATTGCAAGATTTTGTTCCAGGGATAAAATAAAAATAGGCTTCCTGTGGGTAAGACTTAAGCCTATAGATATGGAATTTAAGGAACTGGTATTCCATGATGGTCACCTTCCCGACACAATCACTCAAGACAAAA
The DNA here is from genome assembly GCF_050624435.1 of Tenrec ecaudatus. Classification (NCBI taxonomy): domain Eukaryota; kingdom Metazoa; phylum Chordata; class Mammalia; order Afrosoricida; family Tenrecidae; genus Tenrec; species Tenrec ecaudatus. The sequence goes on along the minus strand of NC_134545.1, from coordinate 31,685,853 downwards.
AGTGGGTGTATAAACAAATGAGGTGAAGAAAGCTTATGGAGCCTATCTATCAAAAGATAGTCTAGGGTTTTAAAGACTAGAAGGTTTACAAGTGGCCATCTAACTCAGAAGCAATAAAGCGCACATGAAAGAAGCACACCAGCCTGTGTGATCACAAGATGTAGAAGGGATCAGGTATCAGGCATAAAGAACAAAAAGAATCATATCATTGTGAATGAGGGGGGGTACAGTTCGGGGATCCAAGATCTATCTGTAGGCAACTGGACAACCCCTTACAGAAGGGTCGCTGGGAGGAGATGAGCCAGTCAGGATGCAGTGTAGCAACGATGAAACATATAACTTTCCTCTCGTTCCTAAATGCTACCGCGCCCACTATCATGATCCCAATTCTACCTTACAAACCTGGCTAGACCAGAGAATATACACTGGTCCATATAGGAACTGGAAACACAGGGAAACCAGGACAGATGACCCCTTTAGGACTGGTGCTGAGAGTAGCAATAACAGGAGGGTGGAGGAAAGGTGGGGTAGAAAGAGGGATCTGATTACAAGGATCTACATATAACCTCCTCCATGAGGGAGGGACAACAAAAAAGTGGGTGAAGGTAGATGTCGGACAGTGTAAGATAGGACAGAATAATAATTTATAAATTATCAAGGGTCCATGAGGGAGGGGGAGGGGGAAGGAGGGGAAATGAGGAGCTAATACCAAGGGCTCAAGTAGAAAGCAAATGTTTTGAGAATGATGATGGCAACAAATGTACACAGTGGATGTATGTATAGATTGTGATAAGAGTTGTTGGAGCCCCCAATAAAATGATTCTTTTTAAAAACCTCAAAGAGCAAAACACACTATGGTTTATTGTACACCAATGATACTTAAATAAAATTACATAAAAGAGCGGAAAAAGAAATGGAATTTAAGGTAAAGAAAGTATTCCCTTTGAAGACCATATTGCAAATATATATTTAGGCAGGCAATTAGATAAAGACATTTTAAGTCTGGGCTTCTATACCTGCCATCTGTCTGTTATGAAAAGTATAATTAGCAACTAGAATCTCTCATACAAAATCAACTCAATATGGTCTTTCTGGTCTGACCTCCGTGGTGTTCTACTCTGCTTTGATGGAGCTCATCATATCATGACTCTATAACAAGATTGAGGAGTTATTTGCATTCTTATGTGGAAGGTAAATCTGTTTGGCCATTCTGTTAGACTAGTTCATTTTTTTTCCTACCATCCCATCTGCCATTTTAATTCAAAACAAGGAGAAAGGCATGTATGTGCCTTTTGAGGAAGGAGAAGATTTTGGTGTGGAAGAAATTCTCTTCTAGACTGCAAGGTAAGTATTTACCCCCTCTAGCCCTGTTGGAGGAGGGGAAAAGGAAGAGAGACAAGGCAAAGAGAACAACCTAGTTAGCTTCATGCCTCCTTACTTTACCTGGTGATTGAGGGGAATATCAGTGACTATGGACCTGTTGTGCTCCCCATTTGGAAGCATGAAGAATAGAGGCTGCCAGGCAGAGCAGCCCTATGGGAAGTCACTGAAGACAAACATATAGAGAGTGCCATCAAGTCTACTGTGATCCATGGAGACCTTATATGAAATGGAATGGAGTGCTGTCTTATCTGGCACCATTGTCACACATTCCTGAATGTTGAAGTCCATTGTTGCAGCGATTAGGTCAATCTGCCTCAACAAGGATCTTCCCTGTCCCTCTATTTCATCAAATATGATGTCTTCCTCTAGCAATTGTCCACTGATAGTGTGTCCAAAACACATTAGTCAGTCAGTGTTCTCTTGTGATCCATAAGGTTTTCTTTCAGTAATTTTTGGAAGTGGACGGTCAGGCACCTCTTCCTTGTCTGTCTTAGTCTAGAAGCTTCACTGAAACCTGTCCACCATGGGCAATCCTGCTGGTATTTGAAATTCTGGGAACAGAGCTTCCAGCATCATAACAATACACAAACAATTATAGTACAACCAACTTTCAGATGAGTGGAGCATATCTATATCTATATCTAAATCTATATCTAAATCTATATCTATATCTAAATCTAAATCTAAATCTATATCTATATCTATATCTATATCTATATATATATCTATCTCTATCTCTATCTATATCTATATCTATATCTATATCTATATCTATATCTATATCTATATCTATAGATAGATAGATATATGGAGGGAGAGAGTAAAACTGGCAATGCAGTCTGATTAGGCAGTATTCTGATGATCTGCTGCTAACAGAAAGTATCCTCACAATTAAGATCTTAAAGTAATGATAATATCAATTTTGCTCACAAATCTGCAATCTGGGCAGAGCTCAGTGAGGACACTAGTTTTGGCTTCATCAAGCATTAGCTGGGGTAGCTCAAAGACAGAGGCTGCAGCTCTCTTAAGACTCACTCCCTCACACGACTGATACTTCTATTGGTTGGAGCTCAAGAAGAAACCTATATGTGACATTTTCATTTGGCTTGGTCTTCCTTGCAATATCCTGACAGGGTCCCAATGGTGAACATCCCAATACGACCAGGTGGAAGTCACAGAGCAACACTTCTGCCATAGTCAAAGGCCTGCCAAGATGCAAGGAAGTGGGAAAGCAGGCCCTGTTTCTGGAAAAATGAACACAAACTCATCTTGTAACAAGAGAATGTGCGATGTGCAACATTAGGACAGTCATCTTTGAAGGACACAACCTGCCACGAGCCAAGATACAGAGACAGATTTCTATGAAAGCGGAAGGGCAGGACTTAGACTTAAAGATAAAGCCACAGACTTCATAGGACAAGAGCAATAGGGAGACAAGCAAAGGAAAGCTCTAGGACGCAAGCCTAACATGGCTAAAGATAGGGACAATGTCAGGACTGAACTGGAAGCAAGCAGACACCTGTGCAAGGCAGAACCCGTGAAGTTGTGAGTGCCTTCAAAGCTAAGTCAAAGTACCTTGGGGCGTGAGAAGGGAAGGAGCAGGAGAAGGAATGAATGGGTAGGTTTATGGAATTTGTAAGTCTGGGGACAGAGCATCAGGAATAGCTGGGTTCTGGCACTCAGTTGATACCATCAGAGTTAGAACCTTTTCCTTTCAGTGCTGTTTCCTTTTGAGTTTCACGCAGGCTTCCTGATGACAGCTGTAGTTTTATCTAGAAGCTCAGGAATTCTATTAGAGAGAGGCTCTTTTCCTTTCTAATCATTGGTGGTACTATCAGGTAAGCATTGGATTGCTAACTGCAAGGTTGGCAGTGCTACCCTACCAGCTACCTCATAGGGAAAAAGATGGAACTTTCTGCTCACATAAATATTTACAGTCTGAGAAACCACACAGGGGCCTTCTATGATTCAAAATGGACTCATTGGCAATGGGGTAATTGTTTCTGGGGCATTTTTAGGGTTAGATATCATTAACCTAGCATGAGTCACATACTGAGTCTGACCCAGTCCCTTTGGACAGAGGAAAGTCATGCCCTGACTAGGCAGGCCTGGAGCTGGCAGATTGGAACAATGCCAGCAGAAGCATGGAGATGGAGCATGGTGGAAGAGTGATCCCAAAGATACAAGCCATGTGCTGTGAGTGGAAGAAGGGCAAATGAATGCTGCATTAATTAACCAGTTATTGACAAAATGAGGTTGCATAACAAATGTCTCCAAAACCCAGCAGTTCAACAAACAGCCCAACCCCTTCCCACCCACACACACAGTTCTTAAAATTCAGCATCAGGGAGATTAACTGGAACTGTGAACTTGGCACTTCAGGGCTTGGAAGAGATGACAGTGCATGTAAAGGCCTTGGGGCAGGAGAGATCTTGGTGTGACTGAAAGCCCAGAAGAAGACTAATTTGGGGGAGGTGAGATAATAGGAATGGACTTTTCAGTGAGCATTTCCTTGAGAGCCTTCAAGCAAAAGCGATTTTTCTATATTCATGTTTTAGAAGTAGATCTCTACCCAGTGGGTAAAGCTTTGGGTATTGGATTGGTGTCGGTATGCAGGGAAAAAATAAATGGGCTTGTTATGAATTAGGAGCCTGTGGTAGTCACCTAATCTTGTGTCAAGTTAAGGATTAGGAGTGTAGGCGTGGAGTCTAGGCTGCCAATCTGGAAATAGTCAGTGAGAATTTTATGTGGGCATAGCCTTCTCCTGAGAACTCTGAGAAATCTGGTACTTCCTCCTTGGGGGTGGAAGACACCTCTCTCTCTCTCTCTCTCTCTCTCTCTCTCTCTCTCTCTCTCTCTCTCTCTCTCTCTCTCTCTCTGTCTATCTCTGTCTCTCTCTCTCTCTGCTACTCCTTGGGAGACATTGCAGAAGGCAAGCCAAATGGATGCGACCAGACCTCTGAAGCCAAAGAAGCCTCAGAGAGATCGCTGCCAGCACTGAGATGCTTACAATGCCACTGGATCCACAAGATTTTCCACCCATTGGCCTGTGATTATCCTGCATTCAGCATCACTGCACATGTTTTATGGGTCTGAAAAGGAATTTATAGATTGGTATCAGACATATGGGCTAATATCAGAGTTATGGATTTGATCTGCACTGGGCTGGGACGTTTGCTTAATGTACAATTACTGTTCGATATAAAACTCTCTCTCTGGATTTATAAGGTAGAATTAGACCAGAACATGTACTCTGGTACAGACAGGAGCTGGAAACAGGGAATTCACGACAGATGATCTCTTCAGGACCAGTGGTGAGAGTGGCAATACCAGGAAGGTGGAGGGAAGGTGGGGTAGAAAGATTGAACCGATTACAGGGATCTACATAAAACCTCTGCCCTGGGGGACGGACAACAGAAAAGTGGGGGAAGTGAGATGTTTGACGTGTAAGATATGCCAAAATAATTTATACATTATCAAGGATTTATGAGGGAGGGGGAGGAGGATGGAAGTGGGGAAATGAGGAGCTGATACCAAGGGATCAAGTAGAAAGCAAATGTTTTGAGAAGGATGAGGGCAACACATGTACAAATGTACTTGACACACAATGGGTGGATGGATGGATGGATGGATGGATGGATGGATGGATGGATGGATGGATGGATGGATGGATGGAATGAATGACTGTGATAAGAGTTGTATGAGCCCCCAATAAAATTATCAAGGGTTCATTAGGAGGGGGGAGTGGGGAGGGAGGAGAAAAATGAGGAGCAGGTGCCAGGGGCTTATGTGGAGAGCAAATGTTTTGACAATGATGAGGGCAATGAATGTATAAATGTGCTTTATAATGGATGGATGGATGGATGGATTGTTATAAGAGGTGTATGAATCCCTAATATAATGATTAAATAATAGGGAAATGATTTTTAAAAACCACCAACTCTCTCTCATACACATGAGTCTCCCTCGATTTTCCTCTAGCATACCCAGACTAATACACAGTTCACTCCTGTCCTATAGGGCCACTATGAGTTGGCATGGACTTGAGGGCAGTGGGTTTGTTAGGGCTTTGGAGTTCAGCAGGCCTTTGTTGGTGTGTTTGAGTCTATTTTTGTAGCTGTTGTGTGCAGGTCAGTGGCTCATCTTCCAGCACTCTATAGGACCATATTTTGTTGTGACCCATAAGGCTTTCATTTGTTAATATTTGGAAGTAGATCACCAGATCTTTCTTCCTAGTCTGCCTTAGGCTAGAGCAGTGGTTCTCAATCTGTGGGTTGTGACCCCTTTTGGGGTCCAGCGACCTTTTAACACGAGTCACCCGATTCATGGCAGTAGCAAAATTACAGTTATGAAGTAGCAAGGAAAATGATTTTATGGTTGGGGGTCACCACAACATGAGGAATTGTATTAAAGGAAGGTTGAGCACCACAGGGCTCGAGGTTCCACTGAAGCCTGCCCATCATTGCTGACCCTTCTGGGGTTTGTCATATCGGTGGCACGGCTTCCAAATTCACAGCAACACTCTAGCTATCACTGCACCACGAACTGATAGACAGGTGGTGGACTGTTCTTAAAAACCACCTGATTTACGATGCTTTGTTTTGACAGCCCTGGAAAATGGATACAGAATCTAGTTTCATAGTCAATGCAAGACACACCTTGGGGCAGTAGGGATGGCATGAAGTGAATAGATTCAAAGTATATTTTAGGGAGAGGAAGGATGACAGTTAATGCCTGGGGGGGGGGGGTTGCAAGAAGGAAGGAAGCAGAGACACCATTGATATTAAGTGCCTGAGTTAATACAGGAATTTCCAGGGAAGCTGGTGAGTCATGATGGGAGAATTTCACACTCCCCGGGGACAGGGGGAGCATTGATTAGTTCACATGTCTGCGCAACTTCTCACACAATAGAGGCTTTGTCATCCTCAAATGAAACATCCAGTTGGAGCTCAGAGAGGGCATGCAGTGCAAATGAAGACTGGGTTGGTTGAGATGGGTGGACCAGGGCCACTAGTCAATTCTGAGGAGCTTCAGCAAACCTGCCCAGTGTCTCTTGGAGAGTGGGCATGTCTCATGGCCACAGAGGGCCTTTTAATGTTTCACCTCCCACTGCAGCAGCGAGAGGCTCTATCAGCTCATCCTGGAAAGGAAACATACTACCTGCCATCAGGTTCATTTCTTCAAAAAGGAAGGAAGAATACAAATGAAAGACTACAGTTTGAAGGGGTCTTAGGCAGACTATCAGGCTCATTAAAGCTTCATTTATTAAAACTTCATTATTCAGAGACATTCTCCCAGTAGGATGTATGCTGGGGTGGGGGTGGGGGTGGGCATGATGAGGAAGGCTTGGAGCAGGGTAGGGGAACAACCCCACACCCCCAAAAAATACCTTCCCACGAAGCAATTCCAGTGGGCACAGATTAGATAGAAGTTTCATCCTCTGGGCACTTGATGTTTGTCCCTCTCTTTTATCTGAATGCGCTTTCCACAATGCTCAGATGAAGCATCAAATTTATATTAAAATGCAAGTTAGGAAGCATCATCCCCAACCAACCCTGTTCATCAAAATGGTAGTGCTCTCTCCGGGTACCCTGAGTTCAGTTTGTCAACAAGCTGAAGCAGTTGAGCTGGGGCTCTGTGAGGCCCAGGAGCATGAGTTCATTAATATCCGACCCATAATGCCTTGCTGGGTTTGTGCCAACAAAGCCGTGTCACTCCTTACCTTAGGATTTACTCGCTCCTTGAAACAGGCATTTATTTACACACAGTGTGACCTCATGATGGTGTTCAGCAGATGTGGATCTTACTTATTTGCATTGTTCTGTGACAGTTGCAAAATTCGTTAGTGGCCCAGGGATCAATCCTCTGTGGACTGCCCCGAAGCTAGATGAAGCAAGCGGGTTCTCGCTGATTCATCCTCCCTCCTTAGCAATGCTTGCTAGTCAGGATAACATAGTGCCCATTAAAGAAACCGCCTGTATCAGTTTAAATTTGTGACCTGGGCGGGAGGGAGGGTCATGGTCACAAGTGACAGAAACTGACACTTGACTAACTTAGGGAAAAAGGCCTAATAGTGGATAAATGGTGGGAAGATAAGAAAATGTGGCAAATACCTGGGCAATCTCAGAGCTGTGAAGCAGGTACTGGCGAAACACTCCTCCTGAGGCCAAAGTGTGCCCTCTGTAGTACATTAAATCACATTCACACACACCCATTCATGTTCACATGGAACCTGAGGCTATGGCCTTATTTGGAGAGGAGGTCCTGGCAGAAGTGCTTAGTTAAGGATTTCAAGAGCTCCATCTTTCTGGGTTTAGATTTCAGATGGATGCTACATGCACTGATTGGTGTGTTCTTATAAGAAGAGGAGTGGGCAGACAGAGACCCCGTGTGAAGACACTGGCAGAGATTGGATCAGTGCATCTATAAGCCAAGAAATATCAAGGATTAGCAGCAGTGACCAAAAGCAGAGAGAGGCTACTTTGATTCTCCTTCAGAGCTCTCAGAAGGAATGAATCTTGCCCACACCTTAATTTTAACCCTTGGCCCTTCAGAAAAGTGAGAGAACAAATGCCTGCTGTTTAAGTCACTCGATTGGTAGCCATTTGTTACAGCTACCCAAAAGAACCATTATGGATTGATCTGTAGCCCCCTCAAAATATGTGAGAATTTTGAACCTTGGTGGACATGATCCTGTTTGAAAAGAAGGGAGTTCTTTTGTAATATAAATGAGGCCGTATGGCCACTGGAAATACCCTCATTGAGGGGTTTAGAAGAGGAGATGGGTCAGTCAGGGTGCGAGGTAGTACCGATGAAGAACACAGCTTTCCCCCAGATCTTGGATGCTTCCTCCCCCCAACTACCATGATCCAAATTCTACCTTGCAGGGCTGGATATGGCAGAGGTTGTACACTGGTGCATATGGGGGCTGGAGGCACAGGGAATCCAGGGTGGATGATACATTCAGGACCAAAGGTGTGAGGGGCGATGCTGGGAGAGTGGAGGGTGAGTGGGTTGGAAAGGGGGAACTGATTACGAGGATCCACATGTGACCTCCTCCCTGTTAGATGGACAGCAGAGAAGGGGGGGAAGGGAGACTCCGGAGAGGGCAAGATATGACAAAATAACAATGTATAAATTACCAAGGGTACATGAGGGAGGGGGGAGCAGAGAGGGAGTGGAAAAAAAAGAGGACCTGATGCAAAGGGCTTAAGTGGAGAGCAAATGCTTTGAGAATGATTGGGGCAGGGAATGTGCGGGTGTGCTTTATACAATTGATGTATGTATATGTATGGATTGTGATAAGAGTTGTATGAGCCCCTAATAAAATGTTAAAAAAAGAAAATGATTAGGGCAAAAAATGTACAGATGTGCTTTATACAATTGATGCATGTATATGTATGGATTGTGATAAGAGTTGTATGAGTCCCTAATAAAATGTAAAAAAAAAATGAGGCCATATGAGAATAGGCTTGAGCCTAAACCTAAACACTTCTGAGTTAAAGGCCAGGATAGACCCAGTAAAACACAGTACGGGGAGAAAGATAGCGAGGAATGCCAAGGAACTTTCTGGTATCCACAAAGAAGGACCCTGACCTAGAGTCGCACCCCAAATTTGAACCTGTAAGCTCCAAAGCAGGGGGAAAATTGTTTTAAGGCTACTGACTTGTTGGATAATTTTTGGTTAAGGAGATTAAGACAAGAACTTAAGACATCCTCCAATCCTTACTCTGGCTTCGTTCCATTTTTCTCACATTCAAGAGTCCTCCCAGAGGATTCAGTCAGGTGGTGGTTGTTGTTGTTGTTGTTCAGTGTCATAGGGAGGGTTTGGATTCATTGTGACCATACATACAACATAATCATACACTACCCGGTCCTGTACCATTCTCACAGTTGTTCTTAAGTTTGAGCCCATTGTTGCAGCCACTGTGTCAATCCCATTTGTTGAGGGCCTTCCCCTTTTTCATTGCCCCTCTACTTTCCAGAACACGGTGTCCTGCTCCAGGGACTGATCTCTCCGGACAACATGTCAAAGTTAAGGCGAAGTCTCATTATCCTTGCCCTGAGGAACATTCTGGCTGTACTTCATCCAAGTTAGATGGGTTTGTTCTTTTGGCAGTCCATGGTACATTCATTACTCTTTTACATCACTAATAATCAAATATATCTATTCTTCTTTGGTCTTCCTTATTCAGTGTTCAACTTTCACATGAATATGAGACAGTTGAAAATACCATGGCCTGGGTCAACCCGCCCCAGTCCTCAAAGTAATCTCTTGCTTTTCAACACTTTAAAGAGGTCTCGTGTAGCAGATTTGACTAGTGAAATGTGTCATTTGTTCTCTTCTCTGCTGCTTCCATGAGAATTGATTGTGGATTCAAGCAAGACAAAATCCTTGACAATTTCGATCTTTCCTCCATTTATCATGATGTTATCAATAGGTCCAGTTGTGAGGGTCTGGGCTTTCTTTACATTGAGTCATAATCCAAACTGAAGGCTTTAATCCTTCATCTTCATCAGCAAGTGAATCAAGTCCTTCTCATTTTCAGCAAAATTGTGTCATCTGTATAATGCAGGTTGTTGATAAGCCTTCCTCCAACCTGATGCTCCATCAGGCACTGCCCCTTAGTGAGTTTAGGTCATGAAGGATAGTCCTCCATAGGCACATTGATTATTACACTACCCTCCTCACATAATAAATTCAGAGAGAGAAAATTTCCCCAAAGCAATGGAAAGCTTACTAGAGAAGTGGAGGGTGCTCAAAGCCAAAGGTGACACAAACTGGAAATCAATACTAGTTTTCAATACCTGCAGTTATCTAATAGTTCACTGCACTATCTAAGGAAAGGTGAGGAGAACTGGGGCAATTCCATTAAAAAAAGACTATGCAGGGTATATAAGTCCGTCATTCCTCTGGAGAAGAAAAACACATAGTTGGGTTGTAGAGCTTTGTTTGCTAATCAACCGAATGAAGTTATAAGTCAGGTGTGTGTGTGTGCGCGAGTGTGTGCATGCGTGCGTGTGTGTGTGTGTGCATGTGTGTGTGTGTGTGTGTGTGTGTGTGTGTGTTGAAGGGAAGGGCTTGCCATTCTATTTCATATCCAGGAGAAAGATGAGCCTCTTCCCATATCTTTTGCTCTGTGGCAAGTTACTGATCTACAAGGAACTTTTATTTGACAAGGACATTGCCGAGAAAAAAACGGGAAGCTTGTGTTCATCTCTGCTGAGAGGTGGAGTCAAAGAGATGGGCTTTATGACAGACACCCTGATCGTGCAACCAAACTATGAAATGGCCTCATACGTTCAACACACATTTGCTGCACCTCCCCAGTGTGCTGCCCACATATTACCAGGCAGAGTGTTTTATGGGCAGCATTTTAGAGTTAGGCAGGCAGAGGGAGTGTCTTTGTGGGTGTTGCCTTTACCAGTCCTTGGATTGTTCTGGGACAGGCATGTCTTTTTCCTCTAAAGTAACTGATCGCGTGTAAAGAAGGAGTATGTATATAATCAGTAAGACGGGTTAAACCAAACCCAACCTATGGCAATCATCTCAATTGGAACACATAGCGACCCTATACAAATACCCGTAGGGTTTCCAAGTTTGTAACTCTTTTGGGGGGTCAACTACCATATCCTTCTCTTGCAGAACCACTACAGTGTTGACCGTTGTGTTAGCAGCTGAATGCTTAATCACTGTGCCCATTTTGTTTGCTGAGCCACCCTCAAAACACTGAACAGGTTTTCTGGGTACCAAGTATGTCCACTTCTATGTCTGACATAGGGTGTTTGCTGAGCCGCCCTCAAATCACTGAACAGGTTTTCTGGGTACCAAGTATGTCCACTTCTATATCTGGCATAGGGTGTTTTCTCCAAGTTGATAGGAGGTGCAAATCAGTTACTAGGGGGTTGGCAGAGTCAGTATGGAAACTGGGAGGGTGTGTGAAATTTGAACCAGAGTAGAACAATTCCAAGACACTTCCAAGGATTCCTGGCATATAATATGCAAATGATAGTCAAGATATATAACTGTGTCTCTGTTCTTGGTTCTGTCAGTACCTGGTGTGGCCACAAAGGAGAAACCTGTTCTCCTGCTATTTTGAGCATCTAGTGTGAATGACAGGAGATAAGTCACATGCTAATGAACCCTGGTGGTGTAGTAGTTAAGCACCATGGTGCCCCGCTATCAAAGGATATAGCGTCTGGGGTCTTAAAGACTGGAAGATAAACAGGGGACCATCTAGCTAAGAAACAACAAAGCCCACATAGAAAAAGCACACCAGGCTACCCCAACATGATCGCTGAAGACAAATCGGGTGCATAAGCACATGCGAGCATGTTTTCTTGATGTGCAATCACCCTTTACATGCAACTCTCTTATACATACGTGTTTCTGTGGATTTGTTTCTCAAATGCACCCAGAATAACATAAGCAGCGTGGAACACATTTAAGAAGCCTAGACAAGGGCAGGGAAGGATATTCGGAGGGACTGGATCCAGAATTAGAGAGGAAGGAGCCCTGGTGGCAAAACGGGCTGCTAGCTCCCTGTCCCAAGGGGGACAATGAAACTACTGGCTCCCATGAAGATTTACAGTCTTGAAAACTCCATATAGGGTCACTGTGGTTGGAATCTACTGGACGGCAGTGACCTTTTGGGATTGAAGGTGGAAGCCACCAATGACTTCCTGCCATTGAGCCAAGGAACCTCCGGAGAGTGTGTGAATTTCTGGAATGTAGTGAACAACCTCTGCACATCTGCTTTTCGTGCTGCCCAAGTCATGCCCTTGACCTTTGCTTAAACATATTCATCCAGAAGTGAACCATCACAGCTGCTCCCTCGGGAAGCTGGGGGCTGAGCTCTCTGGTTCCACTCTGTCAGCATTTCTGGTACGGGTACCTCCCCTCTGCCCCGGCACAGGCAATGTGCTTTTGGAAGCAATGCTCCCTGGGTAGTGGGTGTGATTTGCCTCCTCTGGCCTAACATGATGAATGCTGAGATGGGGTGGATCCTAGGGGGTTAAACTCTCTGAACTTTACCTAGCCCAGGGGAAAATTATTATTTAAAGTAAGTTTTAGACAGAATCTTTAGAAAGATAAATTGTTAACTTTATGTACACAATTACTCCCCAACACATAGGCTCAACCTCATAGGCTGTGGATGACCTTGAGCAGGTGCTCAGTCACAATGGGTTTCTATCAGGATTGAGAGTTCAGCTCTCTCAACTCTCCAACTGGTTATTAGCACCATAGTCGCGTTTCTATTTATGTAATTACTTTGTTTTAAGGGGGAAAAGACTCCCAATTCAACTATATTTTATTAGGAACTCCTTTGCTAAGTTTTACACAAGAAAAAGGCACACACTGCTGTTCTGGATGAAGGAGAGCATCCGCATAAGGCCAAAATGGTGTCGGAAGGACCCACAGCCACAGTGACTTAAATAAAATGACACCCATTCTGTCCTGATGACTCTGACTCATAATGACTCTGTGTAGGGATCCTGAAGTTGCTACCTTTCCAGGAAGCAATAACCTCATCTTTCTCCTGTGGAATGACTAGTGGCTTTGAACCAGCGACCTTGCTCTTAATAGTCCAACACTATCCAGCATTACCACCTGGGCACCTGAAAATTTAAAGAAAACATAGAATACAAACAACTTTGTCACAAAATTGTGACTGAAGACAGATCAAATCATGGAGTTTCAGGTGGGCCTGTGAGAGCATGAGCGGGACCTTCATTGGGATGTGCACACTACCGTATATCGTTGAGTCTGGCCCGGGGAGTGGACGCAAGCACACTGCCTGAGGGACAAGCTTTCCACTGCCAGTCAGCAGTAGGAAAGAACTCAATGGCGGCTGAATCTGTGGCCCCTCAAAAGGGATGTAGGGTCTCCACATAGACTCTCACTGTGAGCCACAGCCTATTGCTCAAAATTTAAGCTCAAGTAAGACTTAAACGCCAAACATTCTGTTTCCTTAAAATAGGGTACTTCCAGGATCAGCTAGAAGTCTGCTTGACCTATCAGATCTCAACGCCGATCTCAAATCACTTCACATGATCCCTTCTACCAGTCATGTCAAGGACAACTAGAGGTCTGCATGAGCGAGCCCAAATCGCCTCCTCACTTACCCATTCCAGAGGCTGTGCCTGTATAATCTATCGACTAACACATTCCCATATGCCATGGTTATGAAACCAACCATCATGCTGGAATAAGGACCAATCACGATGCAAGGGTCAGGGTCAATGGGAAAGCAAAATAGGGACTGTGGGGAGCCAAGAGGGGTCACTTCACTCAATCCCTAAACCTGATCTAATGTCACTAGACTGGGGTCTTCTTCACATCTCAAGGGCACCCGATTCATGATTGAAGTGAATTGTGCTTATTCAATCTTTGTTCTGCTTGCTGTCCTGCTGTGCTGCATCCTCTTCTTGCTTTTTTGTGCATGGCTCCCTCTGTTGTGGTGACAAATGGCCTGAGAGGGATTTGATATAGGGAGAAAGCCCACCCACATCAACTGTCACCAGAAGCAGACACTAAGTCCATTTCTCTCACCTCACAGAACTATGCACACCAGACACTGGTAGGGCTGCCTGGGAGGGGAACACTTAGGGCAGTGGTTCTCAACTTGTGGGTTGCGACCCCTTTGGGAGTCATATGACCCTTTCACAGGGCTCACCCAATTCATAACTGTAGCAAAATTACAGTGATGAAGTAGCAAAAAATCATTTAATGGTTGGGGGAGGGGGGCATCACCACAACAAGAGGACCTGTATTAGGAAGGTTGAGAACCACTGCCAGAGTCTGTTTAGGATTTTGCTGCCCTCAAGGTCATCAGACATTCCTGAAGGCAGAGCCACTGCTGGAAGCCCATCTGGGAAATGGCCTGAAGACAGGTCCAAACCAACTGCACCCTCACCCTCCTAGATCCTAATCATAGGAGGCATAGAAATGCTCCCTGCCACTTCGTAGACTGTAAGTCCATGGGAGCAGAAAGCCTCCTCTTTCTCCCTTTGAGTGGTGGCTGGTGAGTTCAAACTGCTCACTTTATGGCTAACATAACCCACAGACCAGCTCCCCCTGAGCTCAGTTTGGTTTCCCGCACAGCCTTAGGTTTAGGGAGCCCGTGGCCTGGGGCACCACAGCCCTTAGGCTTAGGGAGCCCCACGCCTGGGGCGCCCCAGCCCTTAGGCTTAGGGAGCCCCTGGCCTGGGGCTCCACAGCCCTTACGCTTAGGGAGCCCCAGGCCTGGGGCGCCCCAGCCCTTAAGCTTAGGGAGCTCCTGGCCTGAGGTGCCCCAGCCCTTAGGCTTACGGAGCCCCAGGCGTGGGGCGCCCCTGCCCTTAGGTTTTGGGAGCCCCAGGCCAGGCACGCCCCAGCCCTAGTCTTAGGGTACCCCAGGCCTTTGGCGCCCCAGCCCTTAGGCTTAGGGAGCCCCAGGCTGGGGTGCTCCAACCCTTAAGCATAGGGAGCCCCAGGCCTGGGGAGCCACAGCCCTTAGGCTTAGGGAGCCCCAGGCCCAGGGCACCACAGCCCTTAGGCTTAGGGAACCCCTGGCCTGGGGCGCTCCAGCATTTAGGTTTAGGGAGCACCTGGCCTGGGGCGCCCCTGCCCTTAGTCTTTGGATGCCTAAGGTCTGTTGCACCCCAGCCCTTAGTCTTTGGAAGCCTCAGGTCTGTTGCGCCCCAGCCCTTAGGCTTAGGGAGACCCAGGCCTGGGACGCATCAGCCCTTAGGCTTAAGGGGCCCCAGGAATGGGGCGCCCCAGCCCTTAGCCTTAGGGAGACCCAGGCTGGGGCACCCAAGCTCTTAGGCTTTGGGAGCCACAGGCCTTAGCTTTAGGGAGACCTAGGCCTTGGGCGCCCCAGCCCTTAGGGTTAGGGAGCCCCAGGCCTGGGGCGCCCAAGCTCTTAGGCTTAGGGAGCACCAGGCCAGGGGCACCACAGCCCTTAGGGTTAGGGAGCCCAAGGACTGGGGCGCCCCAGCCTTTAGCCTTAGGGAGCCCTAGGCCTCGGGCGCCTAGCCCTTAGGCTTAGTTAGCCCCAGTCCTGGGAAGCCCCAGCCCTTAGGCTTTGGGAGGCCCAGGCATAGGGTGCCCCAGCCCTGAGGCTTAGGGAGCCTCAGGCCTGGGGCGCCCAAGACCTAAGGCTTCGGGAGCCCCTGGCATGGGGCACCACAGCCCTTAGGCTTAGGGAGCCCAAGGCCTGGGGCGCCCCAGCCCTTAAGCTTGGGAGCTCCAAGCCTGGGGCGCCCCAGCCCTTAGGCTTTGGGAGCACCAGGACTGGGACGCCCCAGCCCATAGGTTTTTTGAGCCCCAGGCCTGGGGCGCCCCAGCCCTTAGGCTTAAGTAGCCCCAGACCTGGGGCGCCCCAGCCCTTAGGCTTAGGGAGCCCCATGCATGGGGCGCCCAGCCCTTAGGCTTAGGGTGCCCCAGGCCTGGGACGCCTCAGCCCTTGGGTTTTGGGAGCCCCAGGCCTGGGGGGCCCCAGCACTTAGGCTTTGGGAGCCCCAGGCCTGGTGAGCCCCAGCGCTTAGATTAAGGAGCCCCTGGCCTGAGGCGCCCCAGCACTTAGGCTTAGGGAGCCCCAGGCCTGGTGCGCCCCATCAATTAGGCTTAGGGAGCCCCCGGTGTGGGGGGCCCAGACCTTGGGCTTAGTTAGCCCCAGTCTTGGGGCGCCACAGCCCTTAGGCTTTGGGGAGCCCCAGGCCTAGGGCGCCCCAGACCTTAGGCTTAGGGAGCCTCAGGCCTGCGTCGCCCCAGCCCTAAGGCTTAGGGAGCCCCAGGCCTGGGGCGCCCGAACACTTCAGCTTGGGAGCCCCAGGCCTGGGGCGCCCCATCCCTTAGGCTTTTGGAACCCCAGGCTTGGGGCGCCCCAGCCCTTTGGCTTAGGGAGCCCCAGGCCTTTTGAACCCCAGGTCTTTAACTTAGGGAGCCCCTGGCCAGGGGCACCACAACACTTAGGCTTAGGGAGCCCCAGGCCTGGGGTGCCCCAGCCCTTAGGCTTCGGGATCCCCAAGCCTTGGGCGCCCCAGCCCTTAGGCTTTGGGAGCCCCAGGACTGGGGCGCCCCAGCCCTTAGGCTTTGGGAGCCCCAGGCCTGGGGCGTCGCAGCCCTTAGGCTTAGGGAGCCCCAGACCTGGGGCGCCCCAGCCCTGGGTCGCCCCAGCCTTTAGCCTTAGGGAGCCCTAGGCCTGGGGCGCCCAGCCCTTAGGCTTTGGGAGCCCCAAGCCTAGGGTGCCCCAGCCCTTAGGCTTAGGGAGCCTCAGGCATGGGGCGCCCCAGCCCTAAGGCTTAGGGAGCCCCTGGCATGGGGTACCCCATCCCTTAGGCTGTGGGAGCCCAAGGCCTGGGGCGCCGCAGCCCTTAGGCTTAGGGTGCCCCAGGTCTGCGACGCCTCAGCCCTTGGGCTTTGGGAGCTCCAGGCCTGGTGAGCCCCAGCTCTTAGATTAGGGAGCCCCTATCCTGGGGCACCCCAGCCCTTAGGCTTAGGGAGCCACTGGCCTGGTGCACCCCAGCAAATAAGCTTAGGGACATCCAGGCCTGGGTCGCCCCAGCCCTTAGGCTTAGAGAGCCCCAGACATACGGCCCCAGCAATTAGGCTTAGGGAGCACCAGGCCTGGGGCGCCCCAGCCCTTGGGCTTGGAGAGTCCCAGGCCTGTGGTGCCCCAGCGCTTAGGCTTTGGAAGCCCCAGGCCTGGGGCACCGCAGCCCTTGGGCTTTGAGAGACCCAGGCCTGGGCCCCCGTAGCCCTAAAGCTTAGGGACCCCCAGAACTGGGGCGCACCAGCCCTGGGTCGCCCCAGCACTTAGCATTAGGGAGCCCCAGGCCTGGGGCACCCAGCCCTTAGGCTAAGTTAGCCGCAGTCCTGGGGCAACCCAGCCCTTAGGCTTTGGGAGCCCCAGGCCTAGGGCGCCCCAGCCCTTAGGCTTAGGGAGCCTCAGGCCTGGAGCGCCCCAGCCCTAAGGCTTAGTGAGCCCCTGGCATGGGGCACCACAGCCCTTAGGCTGTGGGAGCCCAAGGCTTGGGGCGCCCCAGCCCTTAGGCTTAGGGAGCCCCAGGCCTGGGGCGCCCCAGCCCTTACACTTTGGAGCCCCAGGGCTGGGGCATCCCAGCCCTTAGGTTTTGGGAGCCCGATGCCGTGGCGCCCAAGCCCTTAGGCTTTTGTAGCACCAGGACTGGGACGCCCCAGCCCATAGGTTTTGGGAGCCCCAGGCCGGGGCGCCCCAACCCTTAGGTTTTGGGAGCCTGAGGCCTGGTCGCCCCAGACCTTAGTCTTCGGGAGCCCCAGGCCTGGTGCTCCTCAGCCCTTAGGCTTTGGGAGCCCCAGGCATGGGACGCCCCAGCCCATAGGTTTTGGGAGCCCCAGGCCTGTGGCGCCCCAGCCCTTAGGCTTTGGAACCCCAGGCATGGGGCGCACCAGCCCTTAGGCTTTGGGAGCCCCAGGCCTGGGGCGCCCCAGCCCTTAAGCTTAGGGAGCCCCAGGTCTGGGACGCCACAGCCCTTAGGCTTAGGGAGCCCCAGGCCTGGAGCGCCCCAACCCTTAGGCTTTGGGAGCCCCAGACCTGGGGCGCCCCAGCCCTTAGGATTTGGGAGCGCCAGGCCTGGGGCGCCCCCACACTTAGGCTTAGGGAGCCCTCGGCCTGAGGCTCCCCAGACCTTAAGCTTAGGGAGCCCCAGGCCTGAGACGCCCCATTCCTTAGGTTTTGGGAGCCCCAGACTTGCGGCGCCCCAACCCTTAGGCATTGGAACCCCAGGCATGGGGCGCCCCAGCCCTTAGGTTTGGGAGTGCCAGGCGTGTGGCGCCCCAGGGCGTAGGCTTTGGAACCCCAGGCATGGGGCGCCCCAGCCTCTTGGCTTTGGGAGCCCTAGGCCTGGGGCGCCCCAGCCCTTAAGTTTAGGGAGCCCCAGGCCTGGGACGCCCCAGCCCTTAGGCTTAGGGAGACCCAGGGCTGGGGCGCCCCAGCCCTTAGGCTTTGGGCGCCCCAGACCTGGGGCGCCCCAGCCCTTAGGCTTTGGGAGCCCCAGGCCTGGGGGGCCCCAGCCCTTAGGCTTAGGAAGCGCCAGGCCAGGGTCGCCCCAGCCCTTAGGCTTAGAGAGCCCCAGACCTGGGGCCCCCAGCAATTAGGCTTAGGGAGCCCAAGGCCTGGGGCATCCCAGCCCTCAGTATTTGGTATGGCCAGACCTGGGGCGCCCCAGCCATTAGTCTTAGGGAGCCCCAGGCCTGGGTCACCCCAGCCCTTAGGCTTAGGGAGCCCCAGTCCTGGGGTGCCCCAGCCCTTAGGCTTAAGAAGCCCCAGGCCTGGGACGCCCCAGTCCTTAGGCTTTGATAGCTCCAGGTCTGGGGTGCCCCAGCCCTTAGTCTTAGTTAGCCCCAGGCCTGGGGTACCCCAGCCCTTAGGCTTTGGGAGCCCCAGGTCTGGGGCGCCCCAGCCCTACGCTTAGGGAGCACCAGACCTGGGTCGCCCTAGGCCTTAGATTTTGGGAGCCCGAGGCCAGGTCGCCCCAGCCCTTAGTCTTTGGGAGCCCCAGACCTGGTGCGCCCCTGCCATTAGGCTTTGGGAGCCCCAGGCCTGGGGTGCCTCAGCCCTTAGGTTTTGGGAGGCCCAGGACTGGGACGCCCCTGACTATAGATTTTGGGAGCCCCAGGCCTTCGGCGCCCCAACCCTTAGGCTTTGGAACCCCAGGCATGGGGCGCCCCAGCCCTTAAGCTTTCGGAGGCCCCAGCCTCTTGCACCCAGCCCTTAGACTTAGGGAGAACCAGGCCTGGGACGCCCCAGCCCTTATGCTTAGGGAGCCCCAGTGCTGGGACGCCCCAGCCCTTAAGCTTTGGGAGCCCCATGCCTGGGGCGCCCCAGCCCTTAGGATTAGGGAGCCCAAGGCCTGGGGCGCCCCAGCCATTAGGCTTAGGGAGTCCCAGGCCTGGGTCGCGCCAGCCCTTAGGCTTTGGGAGCCCCAGGCCTGAGGCGCCCCAACCATTAGGCTTTGAGAGCCCCAGGTCTGGGGCGCCCCAGCCCTTAGGCTTAGAGAGCCCCACACCTGGGGCGCCCTAGAAATTAGGCTTAGGGAGCCCCATGCCTGGGGCGTCCCAGCCCTTAAGCTTAGGGTGCCCCAGGCCTGGGACGCCTCAGCCATTGTGCTTTGGGAGCCCCAGGCCAGGGGCGCCCCAGTATTTAGGCTTTGGGAGCCCCAAGCCTGGTGAGCCCCAGCTCTTAGACTTAGGGAACACCTGGCCTGAGGCGTCCCAGCACTTAGGCTTTGGGAGCCCCAGACCTGGGGCGCCCCAGCCCTTAGGCTTTGGGAGCCCCAGGCCTGGGGGGGCCCAGCCCTTAGGCTTAGGAAGCGCCAGGCCAGGGTCGCCCCAGCCCTTAGGCTTAGGGAGCCCCAGACCTGGGGCACCACAGCCTTTAGCCTTAGGGAGCCCCAGGCCTGGGGCGCCCAGCCCTTATTCTTAGTTAGCCCCAGTACTGGGGCGCCCCAGGCCTTATTCATAGTTAGCCCCAGGCCTAGGGCGCCCCAGCCCTTAGGCTTAGGGAGCCTCAGGCCTGGGGTACCCCAGCGCTAAGGCTTACGGAGCCCCTGGCATGGGGCACCCCAGCCCTTAGGCTTAGGGAGTCCCAGACCTGGGGCGCCCCAGCCCTTAGGCTTTGGGATCCCCAGACCTGGGGCGCCCCAGCCCTTAGGCTTTGGGAGCGACAGGCCTGTGGAGCACCAGGCCTTAGGCATTGGAACACCAGTCATGGGGCGCCCCAGCCCTTAAGTTTAGGGAGCCCCAGGCCTGGGACGCCCCAGCCCTTAGGCTTAGGGAGCCCCAGGCCTGGGGCGCCCCAGCTCTTAGGCTTAGGGAGCCCCAGGCCTGGAGTGCCCCAGCCCTTATGATTTGGGAGCGCCAGGCCTGTGGCGCCTCAGCCCTTAAGCTTTGGGAGCCCCAGGCAAGGGACGCCCAAGCCCATAGGTTTTGGGAGCGCCAGGCCTGGGCCGCCCCCGCCATTAGGCGTAGTGAGCCCCAGGCCTAGTGAGCCCCAACTCTTAGGCTTAGGGAGCCCCAGGCCAGGGTCGCCCCAGCCCTTAGGCTTATTGAGCCCCAGACCTGGGGCGCCCCAGCAATTAGGCTTAGGGAGACCCAGGCCTGGGTCGCCCCAGCCCTTAGGCTTAGAAAGCCCCAGATCTGGCGTGCCCCAGCACTTAGGCTTAGGGAGCCCCAGGCCTAGGACGCCTCAGACCCTAGGTTTTGGGAGCCCCAGGCATCAGGCGCCTCAGCCCTTAGGTTTTGGGAGCCCCAGGCCTGGGGCACCCCAGCTCTTAGGATTTGGGAGCCTCAGGCCAGGGTCGCCCCAGCAATTAGGCTTAAGGAGCCCCTGGCCTGGGGCGCACAGCCCTTAGGCTTTGGGAACCCCAGTCCTGGGGCGCCCCAGTCTTAGACTTAGGGAGCCTCAGGCCTGTGTCGCCCCAGCCCTTAGGCTTAGGGAGCCCCAGGCCCGTCGCCCCAGCCCTAAAACTTTGGGAGCCCCAAGCCTGGGGCGCCCCAGCCCTTAGGCTTAGGGAGCCCCAGGCCTGGGGCGCCCCAGCACTTAGGCTTAGCGATCCCGAGGCCTGAGGCGCCCCAGCGCTTAGGCTTAGGGAGCCCCAGGCCTGGGGCGCCCAATCCCTTAGGCTTTGGGAGCCCCAGGCCTGCGACGCCCCAGCCCTTAGGCTTTGGGAACCCCAGGGCTGGGGCGAAGCAGCCCTTAGTGTTTGGGATCTCCTGGCAAGGGGAGCCCCAGCCCTTAGGCTTAGGGAGCCCCAGACCTGGGGCGCCCCAGCCCTGGGTCGCCCCAGCCTTTAGCCATAGGGAGCCCCAGGCCTGGGGCGCCCATCCCTTAGGTTTAGTTAGCCCTAGAACTGGGACGCCCCAGCCCTTAGGCTTAGGGAGCCTCAGGCCTGGGGCTCCCCAGCCCTAAGGCTTAGAGAGCCCCTGGCATGGGGCACCCCAGTCCTTAGGCTGTGGGAGCCCAAGGCCTGGGGCGCCCCAGACTTAGGCTTAGGGAGCCCCAGGCCTGGGGCGCCCCAGCACTTGGGCTTTGGGAGCCCAAGACCTGGGGCGCCCCAGCCCTTAGGATTTTTTAGCCCCAGGCCAGGGACGCCCCAGCCCTTAGGCTTATGGAGCCCCAGGCCTGGGGCGCCCTAGCCATTAGGCTTTGGGAGCCCCAGGCCAGAGACGCCCAAGCCCATAGGTTTTGGGAGCGCCAGGCCTGGGGCGCCCCCGCCATTCGGCGTAGGGAGCCCCAGGCCTGGTGAGCCGCAGCTCTTTGACTTAGGGAGCCCCAGGCCAGGGTCGCCCCAGCCCTTAGGCTTATTGAGCCCCAGACCTGGGGCGCCCCAGCAATTAGGCTTAGGGAGCCCCTTGCTGGGGTGCCCCAGCCCTTAGGATTAGGGATGCCCGGCCTGGGGCCCCCCAGCCCTTAGGCTTTTGGAACCGCAGTCCTGGGGCGCCCCAGCCCTTAGGCTTAGGGAACCCCAGGCCTGTGGCGCTCCAGCCCTTAGGCTTAGGGAGACCCAGGCTTGGGTCTCCCCAGCCCTTAGGTTTTGGGAGCCCCAGGCCTGGGGCGCCCCCACCCTTAGGCTTAGGGAGCCCCAGGCCTGGGGCGCCCCAGCTCTGCGGCTTAGGGTGCCCCAGGCCTGGGTCGCCCCAGCCCTTAAACTTTGGGAGCCCCAGACCTGGGGCGCTCCAGCCCTTAGGCTTTGGGAGCCCCAGGACAGGGAACCCCGCCCTTAGTCTTAGGGAGCCCCAGGCTAGGGTCTACCCAACCATTAGGCTTAGAGAGCCACAGACCTGGGGCGCCCCAGCAATTAGGTTTAGGGAGCCCCATGCCTGGGGCACCCCAGCCCTTAAGATTAGGGATGGCCAAGCCTGGGGCGCCCCAGCCCTTAGGCTTTGGGAACCCCGGTCCTAGGGCGCCCCAGTCCTTAGGCTTAGGGAGCCCCAGGCCTGTGTCGCCCCAGCCCTTAGGCTTAGGGAGCCCCAGGCCCGTCGCCCAAGCCCTTTGGATTTGGGAGCCGCAAGCCCGGGGCGCCCCAGCCCTTAGGCTTTGGGAACCCCAGTCCTGGGGCGCCCCAGTCCTTAGGCTTAGGGAGCCCCAGGCCTGTGTCGCCCCAGCCCTTAGGCTTAGGGAGCCTCAGGCCCGTCCCCCCAGCCCTTTGGCTTTGGGAGCCGCAAGCCTGGGGCGCCCCAGCCCTTAGGCTTAGGGAGCCCCAGGTTAGGGTCACCCAAGCCCTTAGGCTTAGAGAGCCCCAGACCTGGGGTGCCCCAGCAATTAGGCTTAGGGAGCCCCAGGCCTGGGTCACCCCAGCCCTTAGGCTTAGAGAGCCCCAGACCTGGGGCCCCCCAGCAATTAGGCTTAGGGAGCCCAAGGCCTGGGGCATCCCAGCCCTCAGTATTTGGTATGGCCAGACCTGGGCCGCCCCAGCCATTAGTCTTAGGGAGCCCCAGGCCTGGGTCACCCCAGCCCTTAGGCTTAGGGAGCCCCAGGCCTGGGGCACCCCAGCCCTTAGGCTTAAGAAGCCCAAGGCCTGGGACGCCCCAGTCCTTAGGCTTTGATAGCTCCAGGTCTGGGGCGCCCCAGCCCTTAGTCTTAGTTAGCCCCAGGCATGGGGTACCCCAGCCCTTAGGCTTTGGGAGCCCCAGGTCTGGGGCGCCCCAGCCCTAACGCTTAGGGAGCCCCAGACCTGGGGTGCCCTAGCCCTTAGATTTTGGGAGCCCGAGGCCAGGTCGACCCAGCCCTTAGTCTTTGGGAGCCCCAGACTGGTGCGCCCCAGCCATTAGGCTTTGGGAGCCCCAGGCCTGGGGTGCCTCAGCCCTTAGGTTTGGGAAGCCCAGGACTGGGACGCCCCTGACCATAGATTTTGGGAGCCCCAGGTCTGCGGCGCCCCAACCCTTAGGCTTTGGAACCCCAGGCATGGGGCGCCCCAGCCTTTAAGCTTTGGGAGGCCCCGGCCTCTTGCACCCAGCCCTTAGACTTAGGGAGAACCAGGCCTGGGACGACCCAACCATTATGCTTAGGGAGCCCCAGTCCTGGGACGCCCCAGCCCTTAAGCTTAGGGAGCCCCAGGCCTGGGGCGCCCCAGCCCTTAGGATTAGGGAGCCCCAGGCCTGGGGCGCCCCAGCCCTTAGGATTAGGGAGCCCGAGGCCTGGGTCGTGCCAGCCCTTAGGCTTTGGGAGCCTCAGACCTGGTGCACCCCAGCAATTAGGCTTAGGGAGCAGTAGGCCTGGGTCGCCACAGCCCTTAGGCTTATAGAGCCCCAGACATGAGCCGCCCCAGCAATTAGGCTTAGGGAGCCCCAGGCCTGAGGCGCCCCAGCCCTTACGCTTTGGGAGCCCCAGGCCTGGGGCGCCGCAGCCCTTAGGCTTTGGGAGCCCGAGGCCTGCGGCGCCGCAGCCCTTAGGCTTAGGGAGCCCCAGACCTGGGGCGCCACAGCCTTTAGCCTTAGGGAGCCCCAGGCCTGGGGCGCCCAGCCCTTATTCTTAGTTAGCCCCAGTCCTGGGTCGCCCCAGCCCTTATTCATAGTTAGCCCCAGGCCTAGGGCGCCCCAGGCCTTAGGCTTAGGGAGCCTCAGGCCTGAGGTGCCCCAGCCCTAAGGCTTAGGGAGCCCCTGGCATGGGGCACCCCAGCCCTTAGGCTTAGGGAGTCCCATGCCTGGGGCGCCCCAGCCCTTAGGCTTTGGGATCCCCAGACCTGGGGCGCCCCAGCCCTTGGCTTTGGGAGCGACAGGCCTGTGGCGCCCCAGGCCTTAGGCATTGGAACCCCAGTCATGGGGCGCCCCAGCCCTTAGGCTTTGGGAGCCCCAGGCCTGGGGCGCCCCAGCCCTTAAGTTTAGGGAGCCCCAGGCCTGGGACGCCCCAGCCCTTAGGCTTATGGAGCCCCAGGCCTGGGGCGCCCCAGCTCTTAGGCTTAGGGAGTCCCAGGCCTGGAGCGCCCCAGCCCTTAGGCTTTGGGAGCGCCAGGCCTGTGGCGACTCAGCCCTTAGGCTTAGGGAGTCCCAGGCCTGGGTCATGCCAGCCCTTAGGCTTTGGGAGCCTCAGACCTGGTGCACCCCAGCAATTAGGCTTAGGGAACAGTAGGCCTGGGTCGCCACAGCCCTTAGGCTTATAGAGCCCCAGACATGCGCCGCCCCAGCAATTAGGCTTAGGGAGCCCCAGGCCTGAGGCGCCCCAGCCCTTACGCTTTGGGAGCCCCAGGCCTGGGGCGCCGCAGCCCTTAGGCTTTGGGAGCCCCAGGCCTGGGGCGCCGCAGCCCTTAGGCTTAGGGAGCCCCAGACCTGGGGCGCCACAGCCTTTAGCCTTAGGGAGCCCCAGGCCTGGGGCGCCCAGCCGTTATTCTTAGTTAGCCCCAGTCCTGGGTCGCCCCAGCCCTTATTCATAGTTAGCCCCAGGCCTAGGGAGCCCCAGGCCTTAGGCTTAGGGAGCCTCAGGCCTGAGGTGCCCCAGCCCTAAGGCTTAGGGAGCCCCTGGCATGGGGCACCCCAGCCCTTAGGCTTAGGGAGTCCCAGGCCTTGGGCGCCCCAGCCGTTAGGCTTTGGGATACCCAGACTGGGGCGCCCCAGCCCTTGGCTTTGGGAGCGACAGGCCTGTGGCGCCCCAGGCCTTAGGCATTGGAACCCCAGTCATGGGGCGCCCCAGCCCTTAGGCTTTGGGAGCCCCAGGCCTGGGGCGCCCCAGCCCTTAAGTTTAGGGAGCCCCAGGCCTGGGACGCCCCAGCCCTTAGGCTTATGGAGCCCCAGGCCTGGGGCGCCCCAGCTCTTAGGCTTAGGGAGCCCCAGGCCTGGAGCACCCCAGCCCTTAGGCTTTGGGAGGGCCAGGCCTGTGGCGCCTCAGCCCTTAAGCTTTGGGAGCCCCAGGCTAGGGACGCCCAAGCCCATAGGTTTTGGGAGCGCCAGGCCTGGGGCGCCCCCGCCATTAGGCGTAGTGAGCCCCAGGCCTAGTGAGCCCCAACACTTAGACTTAGGGAGCCCCAGGCCAGGGTCCCCCCAGCCTTTAGGCTTATTGAGCCCCAGACCTGGGGCGCCCCAGCAATTAGGCTTAGGGAGACCCAGGCCTGTGTCGCCCCAGCCCTTAGGCTTAGAAAGCCCCAGATCTGGGGTGCCCCAGCAATTAGGCTTACGGAGCCCCAGGCCTGGGGTGCCCCAGCCCATAGGATTAGGGATGCCCAGGCCTGGGGCGCCCCAGCCCTTAGGTTTTGGGAACCCCAGTCCTGGGGCGCCCCAGCTTTTAGGCTTAGGGAACCCCAGGCCTGTGGCGCTCCAGCTCTTAGGCTTAGGGAGCCCCAGGCCTGGGTTGCCCCAGCCCTTAGGCTTTGGGAGCCCCAGGCCTGGTGAGCCCTAGCTCTTATACATATGTAGGCCCTGGCCCCGGGTGCCCCAGCACTTAGGCTAAGGGAGCCCCATGCCTGGGGCGCCCCAGCACTTAGGTTTTGGGAGCCCCAGGCATCAGGCGCCTCAGCCCTTAGGTTTTGGGAGCCCCAGGCCTGGGGCGCACCAGCCCTTAGGCTTAGGGAGCCTCAGGCCAGGGTCGCCCCAGCAATTAGGCTTAAGGAGCCCCTGGCCTGCGGCGCACAGCCCTTAGGCTTTGGGAACCCCAAGCCTGGGGCGCCCCAGCCCTTAGGCTTAGTGAGCCCCAGGACTGAGGCGCCCCAGCCTTTAGGCTTTGGGAGGTCCAGGCCTGGGGCGCCCCAGCACTTAGGCTTAGGGAGCCCCAGGCCTGCGACGCACCAGCCCTTAGGTTTTGGTAACCCCAGGGCTGGGGCGACGCAGCCCTTAGTCTTTGGGATCTCCTGGCCTGGGGCGCCCCAGCCCTTAAGCTTAGGGAGCCACATCCTGGGGCGCCCCAGCCCTTAGGCTTAGGGTGCCCCAGGCCCGGGGCGCCACAGCCCTTAGGCTTAGGGATCCCCAGACCTGGGGCGCCCCAGCCCTGGGTCGCCCCAGCCTTTAGCCACAGGGAGCCCCAGGCCTGGGGCGCCCATCCCTTAGGCTTAGTTAGCCCTAGTCCTGGGACGCCCCAGCCCTTAGGCTTAGGGAGCCTCAGGCATGGGGCTCCCCAGCCCTAAGGCTTAGAGAGCCCCTGGCATGGGGCACCCCAGTCCTTAGGCTGTGGGAGAACAAGGCCTGGGGCGCCCCAGCCCTTAGGCTTAGGGAGCCCCAGACCTGGGGTGCCCCAACTCTTAAGCTTGGGAGCCCCAGGCCTGTGGCACTCCAGCCCTTAGGCTTTTGGAGCCCCAGGCCTGGGGCGCCCCAGCTCTTAAGCTTGGGAGCCCCAAGCCTGGGGCGCCCCAGCCCTTAGGCTTTGGAAGCCCATGGCATGGGGCACCCCAGCCCTTAGGCTGTGGGAGCCCAAGGCTTGGGGCGCCCCAGCCCTTAGGTTTAGGGAGCCACAGGCCTGGGGCGCCCCAGCTCTTAAGCTTGGGAGCCCCAGGCCTGGGGCGCCCCAGCCCTTGTGCTTTGGGAGCCCAAGACCTGGGGCGCCTCAGCGCTTAGGCTTTGGGAGCCCCAGGCCAGGGGCGCGCCAGCCCTTAGGCTTAAGTAGCCCCAGACCTGGGGCGCCCCAGCACTTAGGCTTTGGAACCCCAGGCCTGGGGCCCCCCAGCGTTAAGGCTTAGGGAGCCCCAGGCCTGGGGTGCCCCAGCCCTTAGGTTTAGGGAGCCCCAGTCCTGGGGAGCCCCAGCCCTTAGGATTTGGGAGCGCCAGGCCTGTGGAGCCCAGCCCTTAGGATTTAGGAGCCCCAGGCCAGGGACGCCCCAGCCCTTAGGCTTAGGGAGCCCCAGGCCTGGGGCGCCCCAGCCATTAGGCTTTGGGAGCCCAAGGCCTGGGACGCCCAAGCCCATAGGTTTTGGGAACGCAGGCCTGGGGCGCCCCCGCCATTCGGCGAAGGGAGCCCCAGGCCTGGTGAGCCACAGCTCTTTGACTTAGGGAGCCCCAGGCCAGGGTCGCCCCAGCCCTTAGGCTTATTGAGCCCCAGACCTGGGGCGCCCCAGCAATTAGGCTTAGGGAGCCCCAGGCTTGGGTCGCCCCAACCCTTAGGCTTAGAAAGCCCCAGACCTGGGTCGCCGCAGCAATTAGGCTTAGGGAGCCCCAGGCCTGGGGTGCCCCAGCCCTTAGGATTAGGGATGCCCAGGCCTGGGGCGCCCCAGCCCTTAGGCTTTGGGAACCGCAGTCCTGGGGGCCCCAGCCCTTAGGCTTAGGGAACCCCAGGCCTGTGGGGCTCCAGCCCTTAGGCTTAGGGAGACCCAGGCCTGGGTCTCCCAAGCCCTTACGTTTTGGGAGCCCCAGGCCTGGGGCGCCCCCACTCTTAGGCTTAGGGAGCCGCAGGCCTGGGGCGCCCCAGCTCTGCGGCTTAGGGTGCCCCAGGCCTGGGTCGCCCCAGCCCTTAGACTTTGGGAGCCCCAGACCTGGGGCGCCCCAGCAATTAGGCTTAGGGAGCCTCATGCCTGGGGCGCCCCAGCCCTTAGGCTTTGGGAACCCCAGTCCTGGCGCGCCCTAGTCCTTAGGCTTAGGGAGCTCCAGGCCTGTGTCGCCCCAGCCCTTAGGCTTAGGGAGCCCCAGGCCCGTCGCCCAAGCACTTTGGCTTTGGGAGCCGCAAGCCCGGGGCGCCCCAGCCCTTAGGCTTTGGGAACCCCAGTCCTGGGGCGCCCCAGTCCTTAGGCTTAGGGAGCCCCAGGCCTGTGTCGCCCCAGCCCTTAGGCGTAGGGAGCCCCAGGCCCGTCGCCCCAGCCCTTTGGCTTTGGGAGCCGCAAGCCTGGGGCGCCCCAGCCCTTAGGCTTAGGGAGCTCCAGGCATGAGGCGCGCCAGCCTTTAGGCTTTGGGAGCCCCAGGCCGGGAGCGCCCCAGTCCTTAGGCTTAGGGAGCCTCAGGCCAGGGTCACCCAAGCCCTTAGGCTTAGAGAGCCCCAGACCTGGGGTGCCCCAGCAATTAGGCTTAGGGAGCCCCAGGCCTGGGTCACCCCAGCCCTTAGGCTTAGAGAGCCCCAGACCTGGGGCCCCCCAGCAATTAGGCTTAGGGAGCCCAAGGCCTGGGGCATCCCAGCCCTCAATATTTGGTATGGCCAGACCTGGGGCGCCCCAGCCATTAGTCCTAGGGAGCCCCAGGCCTGGGTCACCCCAGCCCTTAGGCTTAGGGAGACCCAGGCCTGGGGCACCCCAGCCCTTAGGCTTAAGAAGCCCAAGGCCTGGGACGCCCCAGTCCTTAGGCTTTGATAGCTCCAGGTCTGGGGCGCCCCAGCCGTTAGTCTTAGTTAGCCCCAGGCCTGGGGTACCCCAGCCCTTAGGCTTTGGGAGCCCCAAGCCTAGGGTGCCCCAGCCCTTAGGCTTAGGGAGCCTCTTGCATGGGACGCCCCAGCCCTAAGGCTTAGGGAGCCCCTGGCATGGGGTACCCCATCCCTTAGGCAGTGGGAACCCAACGCCTGGGGCGCCGCAGCCCTTAGGCTTAGGGTGCCCCAGGTCTGGGACGCCTCAGCCCTTGGGCTTTGGGAGCCCCTGGCCTGGGGCGCCCCAGCCCTTAGGCTTTGGGAGCCCCAGGCCTGGTGAGCCCCAGCTCTTAGATTAGGGAGCCCCTATCCTGGGGCACCCCAGCCCTTAGGCTTAGGGAGCCACAGGCCTGGTGCGCCCAAACAAATAGGCTTAGGGAGCCCCAGGCCTGGGTCCCCCCAGCCCTTAGGCTTAGAGAGCCCCAGACATGTGGCCTCCAGCAATTAGGCTTATGGAGCAACAGGCCTGGGGCGCCCCAGCCTTTGGGCTTAGAGAGTCCCAGGCCTGGGGTGCCCCAGCCCTTAGGCTTTGGGAGCCCCAGGCCTGGGGCGCCGCAGCCCTTGGGCTTTGAGGGACCCAGGCCTGGAGCCCCGTAGCCCTAAAGCTTCGGGAACCCCAAACCTGAGGCGCACCAGCCCTGGGTCGCCCCAGCACTTAGCATTAGGGAGCCCCAGGCCTGGGCACCCAGCCCTTAGGCTAAGTTAGCCCCAGTCCTGGGGCACCCCAGCCCTTAGGCTTTGGGAGCCCCAGGCCTAGGGCGCCCCAGCCCTTATTCTTAGGGAGCCTCAGGCCTGGGGCGCCCCAGCCCTAAGGCTTAGTGAGCCCCTGGCATGGGGCACCACAGCCCTTAGGCTGTGGGAGCCCAAGTCTTGGGGCACCCCAGCCCTTAGGCTTAGGGAGCCCCAGGCCTGGGGCGCCCCAGCCCTTACAATTTGGAGCCCCAGGGCTGGGGCATCCCAGCCCTTAGGTTTTGGGAGCCCGATGCCGTGGCGCCCAAGCCCTTAGGCTTTTGGAGCACCAGGACTGGGACGCCCCAGCCCATAGGTTTTGGGAGCCCCAAGCCTGGGGCGCCCCAACCCTTAGGTTTTAGGAGCCTGAGGCCGGGTCGCCCCAGACCTTACTCTTCGGGAGCCCCAGGCCTGGTGCACCTCAGCCCTTAGGCTTTGGGAGCCCCAGGCATGGGACGCCCAAGCCCATAGGTTTTGGGAGCCCCAGGCCTGTGGCGCCCTAGCCCTTAGGCTTTGGATCCCCAGGCTTGGGGCGCACCAGCAATTTGGCTTTGGGAGCCCCAGGCCTGGGGCGCCCCAGCCCTTAAGCTTTGGGAGCCCCGACCTGGGGCGCCCCAGCCCTTAGGCTTTGGGAGCGCCAAGCCTGGGGCGCCCCCACACTTAGGCTTAAGGAGCCCTCGGCCTGAGGCTCCCCACACCTTAAGCTTAGGGAGCCCCAGGCCTGTGGCGCCCCATTCCTTAGGCTTTGGGAGCCCCAGGCCTGGGGCGCCCCAGCCCTTAGGCTTTGGGAGGCCCAGGCCTGGGACGCCCCTGACCATAGGTTTTGGGAGCCCCAGACCTGCGGCGCCCCAACCCTTAGGCATTGGAACCCCAGGCATGGGGCGCCCCTGCCCTTAGGCTTTGGGAACCCCAGACGTGGGGCGCCCCAGCCCTTAGGCTTTGGGAGCGCCAGGCCTGTGGCGCCCCAGGCCTTAGGCTTTGGAACCCCAGGCATGGGGCGCCCCAGCCTTTAGGCTTTGGGAGCCCCAGACCTGGGGCGCCCCAGCCCTTAGGCTTAGGGAGCTTCAGGCCTGGGGCGCCCCAGCCCTAAGGCTTAGTGAGCCCCTGGCATGGGGCACCACAGCCCTTAGGGTTTGGGAGCCCCTGGCCTAGGGTGCCCCAGCCCTTAGGCTTAGGGAGCCTCAGGCCTGGGGCGCCCCAGCCCTAAGGCTTAGTGAGCCCCTGGCATGGGGCACCACAGCCCTTAGGCTGTGGGAGCCCAAGGCTTGGGGCGCCCCAGCCCTTAAGCTTAGGTAGCCCCAGGCCTGCGGCGCCCCAGCCCTTACACTTTGGAGCCCCAGGGCTGGGGCATCCCAGCCCTTAGGTTTTGGGAGCCCGATGCCGTGGCGCCCAAGCCCTTAGGCTTTTGGAGCACCAGGACTGGGACGCCCCAGCCCATAGGTTTTGGGAGCACCAGTCCTGGGGCGCCCCAACCCTTAGGTTTTGGGAGCCTGATGCCGGGTTGCCCCAGATCTTAGTCCTCGGGAGCCCCAGGCCTGGTGCGCCTCAGCCCTTAGGCTTTGGGAGCCTCAGGCATGGTGCGCACCAGCCCTTAGGCTTTGGGAGGCCCAGGCCTGTGGCGCCCCATCCCTTAGGCTTTGGAACCCCAGGCATGGGGCGCACCAGCCCTTAGGCTTTGGGAGCCCCAGGCCTGGGGCGCCCCAGCCCTTAAGCTTAAGGAGCCCCAGGCCTGGGACGCCACAGCCCTTAGGCTTAGGGAGCCCCAGGCCTGGGGTGCCCCAACCCTTAGGCTTTGGGAGCCCCAGACCTGGGGCGCCCCAGCCCTTAGGCTTTGGGAGCGCCAGGCCTGGGGCGCCCCCACACTTAGGCTTAGGGAGCCCTAGGCCTGAGGCTCCCCACACCTTAAGCTTAGGGAACCCCAGGCCTGAGACGCCCCATTCCTTAGGCTTTGGGAGCCCCAGGCCTGGGGCGCCCCAGCCCTTAGGCTTTGGGAGGCCCAGGCCTGGGACGCCCCTGACCATAGGTTTTGGGAGCCCCAGACCTGCGGCGCCCCAACCCTTAGGCATTAGAACCCCAGGCATGGGGCGCCCCTGCCCTTAGGCTTTGGGAGCCCCAGACCTGGGGCGCCCCAGCCCTTAGGCTTTGGGAGCGCCAGGCCTGTGGCGCCCCAGGCCTTAGGATTTGGAACCCCAGGCATGGGGCGCCCAGCCTTTAGGCTTTGGGAGCCCCAGACCTGGGGCGCCCCAGCCCTTAGTCTTAGGGAGCCTCAGGCCTGGGACGCCCCAGCCCTTAGGCTTAGGGAGCCCCAGGGCTGGGGCGCTCCAGCCCTTAGGCTTTGGGAGCCCCAGACCTGGGGCGCCCCAGCCCTTAGGCTTTGGGAGGCCCAGGCTTGGGGGGCCCGAGCCCTTAGGCTTAGGGAGCGCCAGGCCAGGGTCGCCCCATCCCTTAGGCTTAGAGAGCCCCAGATCTGGGGCCCCCCAGCAATTAGGCTTAGGGAGCCCAAGGCCTGGGGCATCCCAGGCCTCAGTATTTGGTATGGCCAGACCTGGGGCGCCCCAGCCATTAGTCCTAGGGAGCCCCAGGCCAGGGTCACCCCAGCCCTTAGGCTTAGGGAGCCCCAGGCCTGGGGCGCCCCAGCCCTTAGGCTTAAGAAGCCCAAGGCCTGGGGCGCCCCAGTCCTTAGGCTTTGATAGCTCCAGGTCTGGGGTGCCCCAGCCCTTAGTCTTAGTTAGCCCCAGGCCTGGGGTACCCCAGCCCTTAGGCTTTGGGAGCCCGAGGTCTGGGGCGCCCCAGCCCTAACGCTTAGGGAGCCCCAGACCTGGGGTGCCCTAGCCCTTAGATTTTGGGAGCCCGAGGCCAGGTCGCCCCATCCCTTAGTCTTTGGGAGCCCCAGACCTGGTGCGCCCCAGCCCTTAGGCTTTGGGAGCCCCAGGCCTGGGGTGCCTCAGCCCTTAGGCTTTGGGAGGCCCAGGACTGGGATGCCCCTGACCATAGATTTTGGGAGCCACAGACCTGCGGCGCCCCAACCCTTAGGCTGTGCAACCCCAGGCATGGGGCGCCCCAGCCCTTAAGCTTTGGGAGGCCCCGGCCTCTTGCACACAGCCCTTAGACTTAGGGAGAACCAGGCCTGGGACACCCCAGCCCTTATGCTTAGGGAGCCCCAGTCCTGGGACGCCCCAGCCCTTAAGCTTAGGGAGCCCCAGGCCTGGGGCGCCCCAGCCCTTAGGATTAGGGAGCCCGAGGCCTGGGGAGCCCCAGCCCTTAGGCTTAGGGAGCCCGAGGCCTGGGGCGCCCCAGCCCTTACGCTTAGAGAGCCCCAGACCTGGGGCGCCCTAGAAATTAGGCTTAGGAAGCCCCATGCCTGGGGCGTCCCAGCCCATAGGCTTAGGGTGCCCCAGGCCTGGGACGCCTCAGCCCTTGTGCTTTGGGAGCCCCATGCCTGGGGCGCCCCAGCATTTAGGCTTTGGTCGCCCCAGGCCTGGTGAGCCCCAGCTCTTAGACTTAGGGAACCCCTGGCCTGGGGCGTCCCAGCACTTAGGCTTTGAGAGCCCCAGGCCTGGGGCGCCCCAGCCCTTAGACTTGGAGAGCCCCAGACCTGGTGCACCCCACCAATTAGGCTTAGGGAGCACTAGGCCTGGGTCGCCCCAGCCCTTAGGCTTATAGAGCCCCAGACATGCGCCGCCCCAGCAATTAGGCTTAGGGAGCCGCAGGCCTGAGGCGCCCCAGCCCTTACGTTTTTGGGAGCCCCAGGCCTGGGGCGCCGCAACCCTTAGGCTTTGGGAGCCCGAGGCCTGGGGCGCCGCAGCCCTTAGGCTTAGGGAGCCCCACGCCTGGGTCACCCCAGCCCTTAGGCTTAGGGAGCCCCAGGCCTGGGGCGCCCCAGCCCTTAGGCTTTGAGATCTCCAGGTCTGGGGCGCCCCAGCCCTTAGTCTTAGTTAGCCCCAGGCCTGGGGTCCCCCAGCCCTTAGGCTTTGGGAGCCCCAGACCTGGTGCACCCCAGCAATTAGGCTTAGGGAGCACTAGGCCTGGGTCGCCCCAGCCCTTAGGCTTATAGAGCCCCAGATATGCGCCGCCCCAGCAATTAGGCTTAGGGAGCCCCAGGCCTGAGGCGCCCCAGCCCTTACGCTTTGGGAGCCCCAGGTCTGGGGCGCCGCAGCCCTTAGGCTTTGAGAGCCAGAGGCCTGGGGCGCCGCAGCCCTTAGGCTTAGGGAGCCCCAGACCTGGGGCGCCACAGCATTTAGCCTTAGGGAGCCCCAGGCCTGGGGCGCCCAGCCCTTATTCTTAGTTAGCCCCAGTCCTGGGGCGCCCCAGCCCTTATTCATAGTTAGCCCCAGGCCTAGGGCGCCCCAGCCCTTAGGCTTAGGGAACCCCAGGCCTGTGGCGCTCAAGCCCTTAGGCTTAGGGAGACCCAGGCCTGGTGAGCCGCAGCACTTTGACTTAGGGAGCCCCAGGCCAGGGTCGCCCCAGCCCTTAGGCTTATTGAGCCCCAGACCTGGGGCGCCCCAGCAATTAGGCTTAGGGAGCCCCAGGCCTGGGTCGCCCCAACCCTTAGACTTATTGAGCCCCAGGCCTGGTGCGCCCCAGCTCTGCGGCTTAGGGTGCCCCAGGCCTGGGTCGCCCCAGCCCTTAGACTTTGGGAGCCCCAGGCCTGGGGCGCCCCAGCCCTTAGGCTTTGGGAGCCCCAGGACAGGGAACCCCGCCCTTAGTCTTAGGGAGCCCCAGGCTAGGGTCTATCCAACCATTAGGCTTAGAGAGCCCCAGACCTGGGGCGCCCCAGCAATTAGGCTTAGGGAGCCCCATGCCTGGGGCGCCCCAGCCCTTAAGATTAGGGATGCCCTGGCCTGGGGCCCCCCATCCCTTAGGCTTAGGGAGCCCCAGGCCCGTCGCCCAAGCCCTTTGGCTTTGGGAGCCGCAAGCCCGGGGCGCCCCAGCCCTTAGGCTTTGGGAACCCCAGTCCTGGGGCGCCCCAGTCCTTAGGCTTAGGGAGCCCCAGGCCTGTGTCGCCCCAGCCCTTAGGCTTTGGGAGCCCCCGACCTGGTGCACCCCAGCAATTAGGCTTAGGGAGCACTAGGCCTGGGTCGCCCCAGCCCTTGGGCTTATAGAGCCCCAGACATGCGCCGCCCCAGCAATTAGGCTTAGGGAGCCCCAGGCCTGAGGCGCCCCAGCCCTTACGCTTTGGGAGCCCCAGGCCTGGGGCGCCGCAGCCCTTAGGCTTAGGGAGCCCCAGACCTGGGGCGCCACAGCCTTTAGCCTTAGGGAGCCCCAGGCCTGGGGCGCCCAGCCCTTATTCTTAGTTAGCCCCAGTCCTGGGGCGCCCCAGCCCTTATTCATAGTTAGCCCCAGGCCTAGGGTGCCCCAGACCTTAGGCTTAGGGAACCCCAGGTCTGTGGCGCTCCAGCCCTTAGGCTTAGGGAGACCCAGGCCTGGTGAGCCGCAGCACTTTGACTTAGGGAGCCCCAGGCCAGGGTCGCCCCAGCCCTTAGAATTATTGAGCCCCAGACCTGGGGCGCCCCAGCAATTAGGCTTAGGGAGCCCCAGGCCTGGGTCGCCCCAACCCTTAGGCTTAGAAAGCCCCAGACCTGGGTCGCCCCAGCAATTAGGCTTAGGGAGCCCCAGTTCTGGGGTGCCCCAGCCCTTAGGATTAGGGATGCCCAGGCCTGGGGCGCCCCAGCCCTTAGGCTTTGGGAACCGCAGTCCTGGGGCGCCCCAGCCCTTAGGCTTAGGGAACCCCAGGCCTGTGGCGCTCCAGCCCTTAGGCTTAGGGAAACCCAGGCCTGGGTCTCCCCAGCCCTTACGTTTTGGGAGCCCCAGGCCTGGGGCGCCCCCACCCTTAGGCTTAGGGAGCCCCAGGCCTGGTGCGCCCCAGCTCTGCGGCTTAGGGTGCCCCAGACCTGGGTCGCCACAGCCCTTAGACTTTGGGAGCCCCAGGACTGGGGCGCCCCAGCCCTTAGGATTTGGGAGCCCCAGGACAGGGAACCCCGCCTTAGTCTTAGGGAGCCCCAGGCTAGGGTCTATCCAACCATTAGGCTTAGGGAGCCCCACACCTGGGGCACCCCAGCAATTAGGCTTAGGGAGCCCCATGCCTGGGGCGCCCCAGCCCTTAATATTAGGTATGCCCTGGCCTGGGGCCCCCCAGCCCTTAGGCTTAGGGAGCCCCAGGCCCGTCGCCCAAGCCCTTTGGCTTTGGGAGCCGCAAGCCGGGGGCGCCCCAGCCCTTAGGCTGAGGGAGCCCCAGGCCTGTGTCGCCCCAGCCCTTAGGCTTTGGAAGCCCCCGACCTGGTGCACCCCAGCAATTAGGCTTAGGGAGCACTATGCCTGGGTCGCCCCAGCCCTTAGGCTTATAGAGCCCCAGACATGCGCCGCCCCAGCAATTAGGCTTAGGGAGCCCCAGGCCTGAGGCGCCCCAGCCCTTACGCTTTGGGAGCCCCAGGCCTGTGTCGCCCCAGCCCTTAGGCTTAGGGAGCCCCAGGCCCGTCGCCCCAGCCCTTTGGCTTTGGGAGCCACAAGCCTGGGGCGCCCCAACCCTTAGGCTTAGGGAGCCCCAGGCATGAGGCGCCCCAGCCTTTAGGCTTTGGGAGCCCCAGGCCGGGGGCGCCCCAGTCCTTAGGCTTAGGGAGCCCCAGGCCAGGGTCACCCAAGCCCTTAGGCTTAGAGAGCCCCAGACCTGGGGTGCCCCAGCAATTAGGCTTAGGGAGCCCCAGGCCTGGGTCACCCCAGCCCTTAGGCTTAGAGAGCCCCAGACCTGGGGCCCCCCAGCAATTAGGCTTAGGGAGCCCAAGGCCTGGGGCATCCCAGCCCTCAGTATTTGGTATGGCCAGACCTGGGGCGCCCCAGCCATTAGTCTTAGGGAGCCCCACGACTGGGTCACCCCAGCCCTTAGGCTTAGGGAGCCCCAGGCCTGGGGCGCCCCAGCCCTTAGGCATAAGAAGCCCAAGGCCTGGGACGCCCCAGTCCTTAGGCTTTGAGAGCTCCAGGTCTGGGGCGCCCCAGCCCTTAGTCTTAGTTAGCCCCAGGCCTGGGGTCCCCCAGCCCTTAGGCTTTGGGAGCCCCAGACCTGGTGCACCCCAGCAATTAGGCTTAGGGAGCACTAGGCCTGGGTCGCCCCAGCCCTTAGGTTTATAGAGCCCCAGACATGCGCCGCCCCAGCAACTAGGCTTAGGGAGCCCCAGGACTGAGGCGCCCCAGCCCTTTCGCTTTGGGAGCCCTAGGCCTGGGGCGCCGCAGCCCTTAGGCTTTGAGAGCCAGAGGCCTGGGGCGCCGCAGCCCTTAGGCTTAGGGAGCCCCAGACCTGGGGCGCCACAGCCTTTAGCCTTAGGGAGCCCCAGGCCTGGGGCGCCCAGCCCTTATTCTTAGTTAGCCCCAATCTTGGGGGCCCAAGCCCTTATTCATAGTTAGCCCCAGGCCTAGGGCGCCCCAGCCCTTAGGCTTAGGGAGCCTCAGGTCTGGGGTGTCCCAGCCCTAAGTCTTAGGGAGCCCCTGGCATGGGCACCCCAGCCCTTAGGCTTATTGAGCCCCAGGCCTGGGGCGCCCCAGCAATTAGGGTTTGGGATCCCCAGACCTGGGGCGCCCCAGCCCTTAGGCTTTGGGAGAGACAGGCCTGTGGCTCCCCAGGCCTTAGGCATTGGAACCCCAGTCATGGGGCGCCCCAGCACTTAGGCTTTGGGAGCCCCAGGCCTGGGGTGCCCAAGTCCTTAAGTTTAGGGAGCCCCAGGCCTGGGACGCCCCAGCATTTAAGTTTAGGGAGCCCCAGGCCAGGGTCGCCCAAGCGCTTAGGCTTAGAGAGCCCCAGACCTGGGGTGCCCCAGCAATTAGGCTTAGGGAGCACCAGGCCTGGGTCGCCCCAGCCCTTAGGCTGAGAAAACCCCATTTGGGGCACCCCAGCAATTAGGCTTAGGGAGCCCCAGGCTGGGGCGCCCCAGCCCTTAGGATTACGGATGCCCAAGCCTGGGGCGCCCCAGCCCTTAGACATTCGGAACCCCAGTGCTGGGGCGCCCCAGCCCTTAGGCTTAGGGAGCCCCAAGCCTGGGGCTCCCCAGCCCTTAGTTTTAGGGAGCCTCAGGCCTGAGTCGTCCCAGCCCTTAGTCTTTGGGAGCCCCTAGCCTGGGGCACCCCAGCCTTTAGGCTTTGGGAGCCCCAGACCTGGGGCGCCCCAGCCCTTAGGCTTAGAGATCCCCAGACATGGGGCGCCCCAGCAATTAGGCTTAGGGAGCGCGAGGCCAGGGTCGCCCCGCCCCTTAGGCTTAGGGAGCCCCAGGCCTGGAGGGCCCCAGCATTTAGGCTTAGGGAGCCCCAAGGCCATGTTAGCCCCAGCTCTTAGACTTTGGTTGCCCCAGGCCTGGGGCGACCCACCCTTGGCCTTAGGGAGCCCCTGGCCTGGGACGCCTCAGTCCTTCGGCTTTGGGAGCCCCAGGACATGGGCGCCCCAGCTCTTGGGCTTATAGAGCCCTAGGCCTGGGGCACCCCAGCACTTAGGCTTTGGGAGCCCAGGGCCTGGGACGCCCCAGCCCTTCGGCTTAGGGAGCTCCAAGCCTGG
This sequence comes from Tenrec ecaudatus, assembly GCF_050624435.1. Taxonomy (NCBI): domain Eukaryota; kingdom Metazoa; phylum Chordata; class Mammalia; order Afrosoricida; family Tenrecidae; genus Tenrec; species Tenrec ecaudatus. Next base: position 31,647,942 of record NC_134545.1, on the reverse strand, counting down.
GGTGGCCCCACACTTAGGCTTAGGGAGCCCCTGGTCTGGGGCGCCCAAACCCTTAGGCTTAGAGAGCCCCAGGCCTGAGGCGCCCCAGCCCTTAGTCTTAGAAAGCCCCAGACCTGGGTCGTCCCAGCCCTTAGGCTTAGGGATCCCCAGGCCTGGGGCACCCCAGCTCTTAGGCTTAGGGAGCCCCAGGCCTGGAGATCCCCAGCTCTTAGACTTTGGGAACCCAAGGCCTGGGACACCCAGCCCTTAGGCTTTGGGAGACCCAGGCCTGGGGCTCCACAGCCCTTACGCTTTGGGTGCGCCAGATCTAGGGTGCCCCAGCCCTTAGGCTTTGGGAGCCCCAGGCCTGGGACTCCTCATTCCTTGGGCTTTGGGAGCCCCAGGCCTGGGGCGCCCCATCCCTTGGGCTTAGACAACCCCAGGCCTGGGGTGCCCCAGCCCTTAGGCTTTGGGATCCCCAGGCCTGGGGCACCCCCGACCTTACGCTTTGGGAGCCCCTGGCCTGGGGCGCCCCAGCCCTGGGCTTTGGGACCCCTGGCCGGGGGGACCCAGCCCTTAGGCTTTGGGAGCCCCAGGCCGGGGGCGCCACAGCCCTTAGCTTTAGGGAGCCCCAGGCCAGGGTTGCCCAAGCCTTAGGCTTAGAGAGCCCCAGACCAGGGGTGCCCCAGCAATTACGCTTTGGGAGCCCCAGGCCTCGGTCGCCCCAGCCCTTAGGCTTAGAGAGCCCCAGACTTGGGGCACCCCAGCAATTAGGCTTAGGGAGCCCCAGGCCTGGGGTGCCCCTGCCCTTAGGCTTTGGGAGCCCCAGGCCTGGAGAACCCCAGCCCTTGGGCTTAGAGATCCCCAGGCCTGGGGCGCCGCAGCAATTAGGCTTAGGGAGTGCCAGGCCAGGGTCTCCCCGGCCCATAGGCTTAGGGAGCCCCAGGTCTGCGGTGCCCCAGCCCTTAGTTTTAGGGAGCCCCAGGCCTGGGTCGCCCCAGCCCTTAGGCTTTGGGAGCGCCAAGCCTGGGGTGCCCCAGCCCTTAGACTTCGGGAGCCCCAGGCCTGGAGAACCCCAGGCCTTAGGCTTAGAGATCCCCAGACCTGGGGCGCTCCAGCAATTAGGCTTAGGGAGCGCCAGGCCAGGGTCTCGCCGGCCCTTAGGCTTAGGGAGCCCCAGGTCTGGGGCGCCCCAATCCTTAGGCTTAGGGAGCCCAAGGCCTGGTGAGACCCAGGTCCTAGACTTAGGGAGACCATGGCCTGGGGCGTCCCAGCCCTTAGGATTTGGGAGCCCCAGGCCTGGGGCGCCCCAGCCCTTAGGCTTAGGGAGCCTCAGGCCAGGGTCGCCCCAGCAATTAGGCTTAGGGAGCCCCTGGCCTGGGGTGGCCCAGCCATTAGGCTTTGGGAGCCCCAGGCTTGGGGCACTCCAGCCCTCAGTATTTTGTATGCCCAGACCTGGGGCACTCCAGCCATTAGGCTTAGGGAGCCCCAGACCTGGGTTGCCCCAGCCCTTAGGCTTAGGGAGCCCCAGGCCTGGGGCATCCCAGCCCTTAGGCTTAGGGAGCCCCAGGCCTGGTGAGCCCCAGCTCGTAGACTTTGGGAGCCCCAGGCCTGGGGCGCCCAGCCCTTAGGTTTTGGGAGACCCAGGCCTGGGGCGCCCCAGCCCTTAGGCTTTGGGAGCCCCAGGCCTGGAGATCCCCAGCTCTTAGACTTAGGGAGCCCATGGCCTGGGGCACCCAGCCCTTAGGCTTTGGGAGACCCAGGCTTGGGTCGCACCAGCTCTTAGTCTTTGGGAGACCCTTACCTTGGGCGCCCCAGCCCTTAGGCTTAGGGAGCCCCAGGCCTGGGGCTCCCCAGACTTTAGACTTAAGAAGCCCAAGGCTTGGGACGCCCCAGCCCTTAGTCTTTGGGAGCCCCAGACCTGGGGCGCACCAGCCCTTAGGCTTTGGGAGCCCCAGGCCTGGGGCGCCTCAGCCCTTATGCTTTGGGAGCCCCAGGCCTGCAGTTCCCCAGCCCTTCGGCTTTGATAGCCCCATGTCTGGGGCGCCCCAGCCCTTAGGCTTAGTTAGCCCCAGGCCTCGTTCGCCCTAGCACTTATACTTTGGGAGCCCGAGGCCGGGTCACCCCAGCCCTTAGTCTTTGGGAGCCCAAGACCTGGGGCTCAGCAGCCCTTAGGCTTTGGGAGCCCCAGGCCTGGGGCGCCTCAGCCCTTAGGCTATGGGAGCCCCAGGCCTGCGGCGCCCCAGCCTTTAGGCTTTGGAACCCCAGGCATGGGGCGCCCCAGCCCTTAGTCTTTGGAACCCCAGGCATGGGGCGCCCCAGCCCTTAGGCTTTGGGAGGCCCTGCCTGGGGCGCCCCAGCCCTTAGGCTTTGGGAGCCCCAGGCCTGGGGCGCCCCAGCCCTTGGGCTTAGACAGCCCCAGGCCTGGGGTGCCCCAGCCCTTAGGCTTTGGGATCCCCAGCCCTGGGGCGCCCCAGCCCTTAGGCTTTGGGAGCCCCAGGCCAGGGACTCCTCATTCTTTGGATTTTCGGAGCCCCAGGCCTGGGGCGCCCCCGCCCTTAGTCTTTGGAACCCCAGGCATGGGGCGCCCCAGCCCTTAGTTTTTGGAACCCCACGCATGGGGCGCCCCAGCACTTAGGCTTTGGGAGTCCCAGGCCTGGGGCGCCCCAGCCCTTGGGCTTACACAGCCCCAGGCCTGGGACTCCTCATTCCTTGGGCTTTGGGAACCCCAGGCCTGGGGCGCCCCAGCCCTTGGGCTTTGGGAGCCCCAGGCCAGGGGCGCCGCTGCCCTTGGGCTTAGACAGCCCCAAGGCTGCGGTGCCCCAGCCCTTAGGCTTTGGGATCCCCAGGCCTGGGGCACCCCCGCCCTTACGCTTTGGGAGCCCCTGGCCTGGGGCGCCCCAGCCCTTGGGCTTTGGGAGCCCCTGGCCTCGGGGGACCGAGCCCTTAGGCTTTGGGAGCCCCAGGCCTGGGACTCCTCATTCCTTGGGCTTTGGGAGCCCCAGGCCTGGGACGCCCCAGCCCTTAGGCTTTGGGATCCCCAGGCCTGGGGCGCCCCCGCCCTTACGCTTTGGCGCTTTGGGAGCCCCTGGCCTGGGGCGCCCCAGCCCTTGGGCTTTGGGAGCCCCTGGCCTGGGGGGACCCAGCCCTTAGGTTTTGGGAGCCCCAGGCCTGCGGTGCCCCAGTCCTTAGGCTTTGATAGCCCCAGGTCTGGGGCGCCCCAGCCCTTAGGCTTAGTTAGCCCCAGGCCTCGTTCGCCCTAGCCCTTATACTTTGGGAGCCCGAGGCCGGGTCACCCCAGCCCTTAGTCTTTGGGAGCCCCAGACCTGGGGCTCACCAGCCCTTAGGCTTTGGGAGCCTCAGGCCTGGGGTGCCTCAGCCCTTAGGCTTTGGGAGCCCCAGACCTGCGGCGCCCCAGCCTTTAGGCTTTGGAACCCCAGGCATGGGGTGCCCCAGCCCTTATTCTTTGGAATCACAGGCATAGGGCGCCCCAGCCCTTAAGCTTTGGGAGGCCCAGACCTTGGCCGCCCCAGCCCTTAGGCTTTGGGAGCCCCAGGCCTGGGGCGCCCCAGCCCTTGGGCTTAGACAGTCCCAGGCCTGGGGTGCCCCAGCCCTTAGACTTTGGGATCCCCAGCCCTGGGGCGCCCCAGCCCTTAGACTTTGGGAGCCCAAGGCCTGGGACTCCTCATTCCTTGGGCTTTGGGAGCCCCAGGCCTGGGGCGCCCCAGCCCTTAGTCTTTGGAACCCCAGGCATGGGGTGCCCCAGCCCTTAGTCTTTGGAACCCAACGCATGGGGCGCCCCAGCCCTTAGGCTTTGGGAGGCCCAGGCCTGGGGCGCCCCAGGCCTTAGGCTTTGGGAGCCCCAGGCCTGGGGCGCCCCAGCCCTTGGGCTTAGACAGCCCCAGGCCTGGGGTGCCCCAGCCCTTAAGCTTTGGGATCCCCAGGCCTGGGGCACCCCAGGCCTTAGGCTTTGGGAGCCCCAGGCCTGGGGCACCCCAGCCCTTACTCTTTGGGAGCCCCTGGCCTGGGGCGCCCCAGCCCTTGGGCTTTGGGAGCTCCTGGCCTGGGGGGACCCAGCCCTTAGGCTTTGGGAGCCCCAGGCCTGGGACTCCTCATTCCTTGGGCTTTGGGAGCCCCAGGCCTGGGGCGCCCCAGCCCTTGGGCTTAGACAGCCCCAGGGCTTAGGTGCCCCAGCCCTTAGGCTTTGGGATCCCCAGGCCTGGGGCACCCCCGCCCTTACGCTTTGGCGCTTTGGGAGCCCCTGGCCTGGGGCGCCCCAGCCCTTGGGATTTGGGAGCCCCTGGCCTGGGGGGACCCAGCCCTTAGGCTTTGGGAACCCCAGGCCGGGGGCGCCCCAGCCCTTAGGCTTAGGGAGCCCCAGTCCAGTGTCGCCCAAGCCTTAGGCTTAGAGAGCCCCAGACCGGGGGTGCCCCAGCAATTAGTCTTCTGGTAGCCCCAGGCCTGGGTCGCCCCAGCCCTTAGGCTTAGAGAGCCCAAGACTTGGGGCGCCCCAGCAATTAGGCTTAGGGAGCGCCAGGCCAGGGTCTCGCCTTCCCTTAGGCTTGGGGAGCCCCAGGTCTGGGGCGCCCCAATCATTAGGCTTAGGGAGCCCAAGGCCTGGTGAGCCCCAGTACTTAAACTTTGGGAGCCCCAGCCTGGGGCACTCCAGCCCTCAGTATTTTGTATGCCCAGACCTGGGGCACTCCAGCCATTAGGCTTAGGGAGCCCCAGACCTGGGTTGCCCCAGCCCTTAGGCTTAGGGAGCCCCAGGCCTGGGGCACCCCAGCCCTTAGGCTTAGGGAGCCCCAGGCCTGGTGAGCCACAGCTCTTAGACTTTGGGAGCCCCAGGCCTGGGGCGCCCAGCCCTCAGGCTTTGGGAGACCCAGGACTGGGGCGCCCCATCCCTTAGGCTTTGGGAGCCCCAGGCCTGGTGATCCCCAGCTCTTTGACTTAGGGAGCCCAGGGCCTGGGGCGCCCCAGCCCTTAGGCTTTGGGAGCCCCAGGCTTGAGGCGCCCCAAACCTTAGCTTTAGGGAGGCACAGGCCTGGGGCACCCAGCCCTTAGGCTTTGGGAGACCCAGGCTTGGGTCGCACCAGCTCATAGTCTTTGGGAGACCCTGGCCTTGGGCGCCCCAGCCCTAAGGCTTAGGGAGCCCCAGGTCTGGGGCTCCCCAGCCTTTAGACTTAAGAAGCCCAAGGCTTTGGACGCCCCAGCCCTTAGTCTTTGGGAGCCCCAGACCTGGGGCGCACCAGCCCTTAGGCTTTGGGAGCCACAGGCCTGGGGCGCCTCAGCCCTTAGGCTTTGGGAGCCCCAGGCCTGGTGAGCCCCAGCTCTTCGTCTTAGGGAGCCCATGGCCTGGGGTGCCCCAGCCCTTAGGCTTTCGGATCCCCAGGCCTGGGGCGCCCTAGCCCTTAGGCTTTGGGAGCCCCAGGCCTGGTACTCCTCATTCTTTGCGCTTTGGAAGCCCCAGGCCTGGGACTCCTCATTCCTTGGGCTTTGGGAGCCCCTGGCCTGGGGCGCCCCAGCCCTTGGGCTTTGGGAGCCCCTGGCCTGGGGGGACACACCCTTAGGCTTTGGGAGCCCCAAGCCTGGGACTCCTCATTCCTTGGGCTTTGGGAGCCCCAGGCCTGGGGCGCCCTAGCCCTTGGGTTTAGACAGCCCCAGGGCTGGGGTGCCCCAGCCCTTAGGCTTTGGGATCCCCAGGCCTGGGGCGCCCCCGCCCTTACGCTTTGTGAGCCCCTAGCCTGGGGTTGCCCCAGCCCTTGGGCTTTGGGAGCCCCTGGCCTGGGGGGACCCAGCCCTTAGGCTTTGGGAACCCCTGGCCGGGGGCGCCCCAGACCTTAGGCTTTGGGAGCCCCAAGCCTGGGGTGCCCCAGCCCTTAGGCTTTGAGAGCCCCAGACCTGGAGAACCCCAGCCCTTGGGGTCAGAGATCCCCAGGCCTGGGGCGCCCCAGCAATTAGGCTTAGGGAGTGCCAGGCCAGGGTCTCCCCGGCCCTTAGGCTTAGGGAGCCCAGGTCTGGGGCGCCCCAGCCCTTAGTTTTAGGGAGGCCCAGGCCTGGGTCGGCCTAGCCCTTAGGCTTTGGGTGTCCCAAGCTTGGGGTGCCCCAGCCCTTAGGCTTCGGGAGCCCCAGGCCTGGAGAACCCCAGCCCTTAGGCTTAGAGATCCCCAGAACTGGGGCGCCCCAGCAATTAGACTTTGGGAGCGCCAGGCCAGGGTCTTGCCATCCATTAGGCTTAGGGAGCCCCAGACCTGGGTTGCCCCAGCCCTTAGGCTTAGGGAGCCCCAGGCCTGGGGCACCCCAGCCCTTAGGCTTAGGGAGACCCAGGCCTGGTGAGCCCCAGCTCTTCGTCTTAGGGAGCCCATGGCCTGGGGCGCCCCAGCCCTTAGGCTTTGGGAGCCCCAGGCCTGGGGCGCCCCAAACCTTAGCTTTAGGGAGGCACAGGCCTGGGGCACCCAGCCCTTAGGCTTTTGGAGACCCAGGCTTGGGTCGCACCAGCTCTTAGTCTTTGGGAGCCCCAGGCCTCGGTGCCCCAGCCCTTAGTCTTTGATAGCCCCAGGTCAGGGGCGCCCCAACCCTTAGGCTTAGTTAGCCCCAGGCCTCGTTCGCCCTAGCCCTTATACTTTCAGAGCCCGAGCCAGGTCACTCCAGCCCTTAGTCTTTGGGAGCCCCAGACCTGGGGCTCACCAGCCCTTAGGCTTTGGGAGCCACAGGCCTGGGGCGCCTCAGCCCTTAGGCTTTGGGAGCCCCAGGCCTGTGGCGCCCCAGACTTTAGGCTTTGGGACCCCAGGCATGGGGCGCCCCAGCCCTTAGTCTTGGAACCCCAGGCATTGGGCCCCCCAGCCCTTAGGCTTTGGGAGGCCCAGGCCTGGGCCGCCCCAGCCCTTAGGCTTTGGGAGCCCCAGGCCTGGGGCGCCCCAGCCCTTGGGCTTAGACAGCCCCAGGCCTGGGGTGCCCCAGCCCTTAGGCTTTGGGATCCCCAGCCCTGGGGCGCCCCAGCCCTTGGGCTTAGACAGCTCCAGGCCTGCGGTGCCCCAGCCCTTAGGCTTTCGGATCCCCAGGCCTGGGGCGCCCCAGCCCTTAGGCTTTGGGAGCCCCGGGCCTGGGACTCCTCATTCCTTGCGCTTTGGGAGCCCCAGGCCTGGGGCGCCCAGCCCTTGGGCTTAGACAGCCCCAGGGCTGGGGTGCCCCAGCCCTTAAGCTTTGGGATCCCCAGACCAGGGGCGCCCCCGCCCTTATGCTTTGGGAGCCCCTGGCCTGGGGCGCCCCAGCCCTTGGGCTTTGGGAGCCCCTGGCCTGGGGGGACACACCCTTAGGCTTTGGGATCCCCAGGCCTGGGACTCCTCATTCCTTGGGCTTTGGGAGCCCCAGGCCTGGGGCGCCCTAGCCCTTGGGTTTAGACAGCCCCAGGGCTGGGGTGCCCCAGCCCTTAGGATTTGGGATCCCCAGGCCTGGGGCGCCCCCGCCCTTACGCTTTGGGAGCCCCTAGCCTGGGGTTGCCCCAGCCCTTGGGCTTTGGGAGCCCCTGGCCTGGGGGGACCCAGCCCTTAGGCTTTGGGAACCCCTGGCCGGGGGCGCCCCATCCCTTAGGCTTTGGGAGCCCCTGGCCTGGGGGGACCCAGCCCTTAGGCTTTGGAAGCCCCAGGCCTGGGACTCCTCATTCCTTGGGCTTTGGGAGCCCCAGGCCTGGGGCGCCCCAGCCCTTGGGCTTAGACAGCCCCAGGGCTGGGGTGCCCCAGCCCTTAGGCTTTGGGATCCCCAGACCAGGGGCGCACCCGCCCTTATGCTTTGGGAGCCCCTGGCCTGGGGCGCCCCAGCCCTTGGGCTTTGGGAGCCCCTGGCCTGGGGGGACACACCCTTAGGCTTTGGGAGCCCCAGGCCTGGGACTCCTCATTCCTTGGGCTTTGGGAGCCCCAGGCCTGGGGCGCCCTAACCCTTGGGTTTAGACAGCCCCAGGGCTGGGGTGCCCCAGCCCTTAGGCTTTGGGATCCCCAGGCCTGGGGCGCCCCCGCCCTTACGCTTTGGGAGCCCCTAGCCTGGGGTTGCCCCAGCCCTTGGGCTTTGGGAGCCCCTGGCCTGGGGGGACCCAGCCCTTAGGTTTTGGGAACCCCTGGCCGGGGGCGCCCCAGCCCTTAGGCTTTGGGAGCCCCAAGCCTGGGGTGCCTCAGCCCTTAGGCTTTGGGAGCCTCAGGCCTGGAGAACCCCAGCCCTTGGGCTCAGAGATCCCCAGGCCTGGGGCGCCCCAGCAATTAGGCTTAGGGAGTGCCAGGCCAGGGTCTCCCCGGCCCTTAGGCTTAGGGAGCCCAGGTCTGGGGCGCCCCAGCCCTTAGTTTTAGGGAGCCCCAGGCCTGGGTCGGCCCAGCCCTTAGGCTTTGGGAGCCCCAAGCTTGGGGTGCCCCAGCCCTTAGGCTTCGGGAGCCCCAGGCCTGGAGAAAACCAGCCCTTAGGCTTAGAGATCCCCAGACCTGGGGCGCCCCAGCAATTAGACTTTGGGAGCGCCAGGCCAGGGTCTTGCCATCCATTAGGCTTAGGGAGCCCCAGACCTGGGTTGCCCCAGCCCTTAGGCTTAGGGAGCCCCAGGCCTGGGGCACCCCAGCCCTTAGGCTTAGGGAGACCCAGGCCTGGTGAGCCCCAGCTCTTCGTCTTAGGGAGCCCATGGCCTGGGGCGCCCCAGCCCTTAGGCTTTGGGAGCCCCAGGCCTGGTGAGCCCCAGCTCTTCGTCTTAGGGAGCCCATGGCCTGGGGCGCCCCAGCCCTTAGGCTTTGGGAGCCCCAGGCCTGGGGCGCCCCAAACCTTAGCTTTAGGGAGGCACAGGCCTGGGGCACCCAGCCCTTAGGCTTTTGGAGACCCAGGCTTGGGTCGCACCAGCCCTTAATCTTAGGGAGCCCCAGGCCTGGGGCTCCCCAACCTTTAGACTTAAGAAGCCCAAGGCTTGGGACGCCCCAGCCCTTAGTCTTTGGGAGCCCGAGACCTGGGGCGCACCAGCCCTTAGGCTTTGGGAGCCCCAGGCCTGCGGTGCCCCAGACCTTAGGCTTTGATAGCCCCAGGTCTGGGGCGCCCCAGGCCTTAGGCTTAGTTAGCCCAAGGCCTCGTTCGCCCTAGCCCTTATACTTTGGGAGCCCGAGGCCGGTTCACCCCAGCCCTTAGTCTTTGGGAGCCCCAGACCTGGGGCTCACCAGCCCTTAGGCTTTGGGAGCCCAGGCCTGGGGCGCCTCAGCCCTTAGGCTTTGGGAGCCTCAGGCCTGCGGTGCCCCAGCCCTTTCTCTTTGGAACCCCAGGCATGGGGCGCCCCAGCCCTTAGGCTTTGGGAGGCCCAGGCCTGGGGTGCCCCAGCTCTTAGGCTTTGGGAGGCCCAGGCCTGGGCCGCCCCAGCCCTGGGGCTTAGACAGCCCCAGGCCTGGGGTGCCCCAGCCCTTAGGCTTTGGGATCCCCAAGCCTGGGGCGCCCCAGCCCTTAGGCTTTGGGAGGCCCAGGCCTGGGACTCCTCATTCCTTGGGCTTTGGGGGTGCCCCAGCCCTTAGGCTTTGGGATCTCCAGGCCTGGGGCGCCCCCGTCCTTACGCTTTGGGAGCCCCTGGCCTGGGGCGCCCCAGCCCTTGGGCTTAGGGAGCCCCTGGCCTGGGTCGCCCAAGCCTTAGGCTTAGAGAGTCCCAGACCGGGGGTGCCCCAGCAATTAGGCTTTGGGAGCCCCAGGCCTGTGTCGCCCCAGCCCTTAGGCTTAGGGAGCCCCAGGCCTGGGGCGCCCCAGCCCTTAGGATTAGGGATGCCCAGGCCTGGGGCGCCCCAGCCCTTAGGCTTAGGGATCCCCAGCCCTGGGGCGCCCCAGCCCTTAGTTTTAGGGTGCCCCAGACCTGGGACGCCCCAGCCCTTAGGCTTTGGGAACCCCAGTCCTGGGGCGCCCCAGTCCTTAGGCTTAGGGAGCCCCAGGCATGAGGCGCCCCAGCCTTTAGGCTTTGGGAGCCCCAGGCCGGGGGCGCTCCAGTCCTTAGGCTTAGGGAGCCCCAGGCCAGGGTCGCCCAAGCGCTTAGGCTTAGAGAGCCCCAGACCTGGGGTGCCCCAGCAATTAGGCTTAGGGAGCACCAGGCCTGGGTCGCCCCAGCCCTTAGGCTGAGAAAACCCCATTTGGGGCACCCCAGCAATTAGGCTTAGGGAGCCCCAGGCTGGGGCGCCCCAGCCCTTAGGATTACGGATGCCCAAGCCTGGGGCGCCCCAGCCCTTAGACATTCGGAACCCCAGTGCTGGGGCGCCCCAGCCCTTAGGCTTAGGGAGCCCCAAGCCTGGGGCTCCCCAGCCCTTAGTTTTAGGGAGCCTCAGGCCTGAGTCGTCCCAGCCCTTAGTCTTTGGGAGCCCCTAGCCTGGGGCACCCCAGCCTTTAGGCTTTGGGAGCCCCAGACCTGGGGCGCCCCAGCCCTTAGGCTTAGAGATCCCCAGACATGGGGCGCCCCAGCAATTAGGCTTAGGGAGCGCGAGGCCAGGGTCGCCCCGCCCCTTAGGCTTAGGGAGCCCCAGGCCTGGAGGGCCCCAGCATTTAGGCTTAGGGAGCCCCAAGGCCATGTTAGCCCCAGCTCTTAGACTTTGGTTGCCCCAGGCCTGGGGCGACCCACCCTTGGCCTTAGGGAGCCCCTGGCCTGGGACGCCTCAGTCCTTCGGCTTTGGGAGCCCCAGGACATGGGCGCCCCAGCTCTTGGGCTTATAGAGCCCTAGGCCTGGGGCACCCCAGCACTTAGGCTTTGGGAGCCCAGGGCCTGGGACGCCCCAGCCCTTCGGCTTAGGGAGCTCCAAGCCTGGGGTGGCCCCACACTTAGGCTTAGGGAGCCCCTGGTCTGGGGCGCCCAAACCCTTAGGCTTAGAGAGCCCCAGGCCTGAGGCGCCCCAGCCCTTAGTCTTAGAAAGCCCCAGACCTGGGTCGTCCCAGCCCTTAGGCTTAGGGATCCCCAGGCCTGGGGCACCCCAGCTCTTAGGCTTAGGGAGCCCCAGGCCTGGAGATCCCCAGCTCTTAGACTTTGGGAACCCAAGGCCTGGGACACCCAGCCCTTAGGCTTTGGGAGACCCAGGCCTGGGGCTCCACAGCCCTTACGCTTTGGGTGCGCCAGATCTAGGGTGCCCCAGCCCTTAGGCTTTGGGAGCCCCAGGCCTGGGACTCCTCATTCCTTGGGCTTTGGGAGCCCCAGGCCTGGGGCGCCCCATCCCTTGGGCTTAGACAACCCCAGGCCTGGGGTGCCCCAGCCCTTAGGCTTTGGGATCCCCAGGCCTGGGGCACCCCCGACCTTACGCTTTGGGAGCCCCTGGCCTGGGGCGCCCCAGCCCTGGGCTTTGGGACCCCTGGCCGGGGGGACCCAGCCCTTAGGCTTTGGGAGCCCCAGGCCGGGGGCGCCACAGCCCTTAGCTTTAGGGAGCCCCAGGCCAGGGTTGCCCAAGCCTTAGGCTTAGAGAGCCCCAGACCAGGGGTGCCCCAGCAATTACGCTTTGGGAGCCCCAGGCCTCGGTCGCCCCAGCCCTTAGGCTTAGAGAGCCCCAGACTTGGGGCACCCCAGCAATTAGGCTTAGGGAGCCCCAGGCCTGGGGTGCCCCTGCCCTTAGGCTTTGGGAGCCCCAGGCCTGGAGAACCCCAGCCCTTGGGCTTAGAGATCCCCAGGCCTGGGGCGCCGCAGCAATTAGGCTTAGGGAGTGCCAGGCCAGGGTCTCCCCGGCCCATAGGCTTAGGGAGCCCCAGGTCTGCGGTGCCCCAGCCCTTAGTTTTAGGGAGCCCCAGGCCTGGGTCGCCCCAGCCCTTAGGCTTTGGGAGCGCCAAGCCTGGGGTGCCCCAGCCCTTAGACTTCGGGAGCCCCAGGCCTGGAGAACCCCAGGCCTTAGGCTTAGAGATCCCCAGACCTGGGGCGCCCCAACAATTAGGCTTAGGGAGCGCCAGGCCAGGGTCTCGCCGGCCCTTAGGCTTAGGGAGCCCCAGGTCTGGGGCGCCCCAATCCTTAGGCTTAGGGAGCCCAAGGCCTGGTGAGACCCAGGTCCTAGACTTAGGGAGACCATGGCCTGGGGCGTCCCAGCCCTTAGGATTTGGGAGCCCCAGGCCTGGGGCGCCCCAGCCCTTAGGCTTAGGGAGCCTCAGGCCAGGGTCGCCCCAGCAATTAGGCTTAGGGAGCCCCTGGCCTGGGGTGGCCCAGCCATTAGGCTTTGGGAGCCCCAGGCTTGGGGCACTCCAGCCCTCAGTATTTTGTATGCCCAGACCTGGGGCACTCCAGCCATTAGGCTTAGGGAGCCCCAGACCTGGGTTGCCCCAGCCCTTAGGCTTAGGGAGCCCCAGGCCTGGGGCATCCCAGCCCTTAGGCTTAGGGAGCCCCAGGCCTGGTGAGCCCCAGCTCGTAGACTTTGGGAGCCCCAGGCCTGGGGCGCCCAGCCCTTAGGTTTTGGGAGACCCAGGCCTGGGGCGCCCCAGCCCTTAGGCTTTGGGAGCCCCAGGCCTGGAGATCCCCAGCTCTTAGACTTAGGGAGCCCATGGCCTGGGGCACCCAGCCCTTAGGCTTTGGGAGACCCAGGCTTGGGTCGCACCAGCTCTTAGTCTTTGGGAGACCCTTACCTTGGGCGCCCCAGCCCTTAGGCTTAGGGAGCCCCAGGCCTGGGGCTCCCCAGACTTTAGACTTAAGAAGCCCAAGGCTTGGGACGCCCCAGCCCTTAGTCTTTGGGAGCCCCAGACCTGGGGCGCACCAGCCCTTAGGCTTTGGGAGCCCCAGGCCTGGGGCGCCTCAGCCCTTATGCTTTGGGAGCCCCAGGCCTGCAGTTCCCCAGCCCTTCGGCTTTGATAGCCCCATGTCTGGGGCGCCCCAGCCCTTAGGCTTAGTTAGCCCCAGGCCTCGTTCGCCCTAGCACTTATACTTTGGGAGCCCGAGGCCGGGTCACCCCAGCCCTTAGTCTTTGGGAGCCCAAGACCTGGGGCTCAGCAGCCCTTAGGCTTTGGGAGCCCCAGGCCTGGGGCGCCTCAGCCCTTAGGCTATGGGAGCCCCAGGCCTGCGGCGCCCCAGCCTTTAGGCTTTGGAACCCCAGGCATGGGGCGCCCCAGCCCTTAGTCTTTGGAACCCCAGGCATGGGGCGCCCCAGCCCTTAGGCTTTGGGAGGCCCTGCCTGGGGCGCCCCAGCCCTTAGGCTTTGGGAGCCCCAGGCCTGGGGCGCCCCAGCCCTTGGGCTTAGACAGCCCCAGGCCTGGGGTGCCCCAGCCCTTAGGCTTTGGGATCCCCAGCCCTGGGGCGCCCCAGCCCTTAGGCTTTGGGAGCCCCAGGCCAGGGACTCCTCATTCTTTGGATTTTCGGAGCCCCAGGCCTGGGGCGCCCCTGCCCTTAGTCTTTGGAACCCCAGGCATGGGGCGCCCCAGCCCTTAGTTTTTGGAACCCCACGCATGGGGCGCCCCAGCACTTAGGCTTTGGGAGTCCCAGGCCTGGGGCGCCCCAGCCCTTGGGCTTACACAGCCCCAGGCCTGGGACTCCTCATTCCTTGGGCTTTGGGAACCCCAGGCCTGGGGCGCCCCAGCCCTTGGGCTTTGGGAGCCCCAGGCCAGGGGCGCCGCAGCCCTTGGGCTTAGACAGCCCCAAGGCTGCGGTGCCCCAGCCCTTAGGCTTTGGGATCCCCCGGCCTGGGGCACCCCCGCCCTTACGCTTTGGGAGCCCCTGGCCTGGGGCTCCCCAGCCCTTGGGCTTTGGGAGCCCCTGGCCTCGGGGGACCGAGCCCTTAGGCTTTGGGAGCCCCAGGCCTGGGACTCCTCATTCCTTGGGCTTTGGGAGCCCCAGGCCTGGGACGCCCCAGCCCTTAGGCTTTGGGATCCCCAGGCCTGGGGCGCCCCCACCCTTACGCTTTGGCGCTTTGGGAGCCCCTGGCCTGGGGCGCCCCAGCCCTTGGGCTTTGGGAGCCCCTGGCCTGGGGGGACCCAGCCCTTAGGTTTTGGGAGCCCCAGGCCTGCGGTGCCCCAGTCCTTAGGCTTTGATAGCCCCAGGTCTGGGGCGCCCCAGCCCTTAGGCTTAGTTAGCCCCAGGCCTCGTTCGCCCTAGCCCTTATACTTTGGGAGCCCGAGGCCGGGTCACCCCAGCCCTTAGTCTTTGGGAGCCCCAGACCTGGGGCTCACCAGCCCTTAGGCTTTGGGAGCCTCAGGCCTGGGGTGCCTCAGCCCTTAGGCTTTGGGAGCCCCAGACCTGCGGCGCCCCAGCCTTTAGGCTTTGGAACCCCAGGCATGGGGTGCCCCAGCCCTTATTCTTTGGAATCGCAGGCATAGGGCGCCCCAGCCCTTAAGCTTTGGGAGGCCCAGACCTTGGCCGCCCCAGCCCTTAGGCTTTGGGAGCCCCAGGCCTGGGGCGCCCCAGCCCTTGGGCTTAGACAGTCCCAGGCCTGGGGTGCCCCAGCCCTTAGACTTTGGGATCCCCAGCCCTGGGGCGCCCCAGCCCTTAGACTTTGGGAGCCCAAGGCCTGGGACTCCTCATTCCTTGGGCTTTGGGAGCCCCAGGCCTGGGGCGCCCCAGCCCTTAGTCTTTGGAACCCCAGGCATGGGGCGCCCCAGCCCTTAGTCTTTGGAACCCCACGCATGGGGCGCCCCAGCCCTTAGGCTTTGGGAGGCCCAGGCCTGGGGCGCCCCAGGCCTTAGGCTTTGGGAGCCCCAGGCCTGGGGCGCCCCAGCCCTTGGGCTTAGACAGCCCCAGGCCTGGGGTGCCCCAGCCCTTAAGCTTTGGGATCCCCAGGCCTGGGGCACCCCAGGCCTTAGGCTTTGGGAGCCCCAGGCCTGGGGCACCCCAGCCCTTACTCTTTGGGAGCCCCTGGCCTGGGGCGCCCCAGCCCTTGGGCTTTGGGAGCTCCTGGCCTGGGGGGACCCAGCCCTTAGGCTTTGGGAGCCCCAGGCCTGGGACTCCTCATTCCTTGGGCTTTGGGAGCCCCAGGCCTGGGGCGCCCCAGCCCTTGGGCTTAGACAGCCCCAGGGCTTAGGTGCCCCAGCCCTTAGGCTTTGGGATCCCCAGGCCTGGGGCACCCCCGCCCTTACGCTTTGGCGCTTTGGGAGCCCCTGGCCTGGGGCGCCCCAGCCCTTGGGATTTGGGAGCCCCTGGCCTGGGGGGACCCAGCCCTTAGGCTTTGGGAACCCCAGGCCGGGGGCGCCCCAGCCCTTAGGCTTAGGGAGCCCCAGTCCAGTGTCGCCCAAGCCTTAGGCTTAGAGAGCCCCAGACCGGGGGTGCCCCAGCAATTAGTCTTCTGGGAGCCCCAGGCCTGGGTCGCCCCAGCCCTTAGGCTTAGAGAGCCCAAGACTTGGGGCGCCCCAGCAATTAGGCTTAGGGAGCGCCAGGCCAGGGTCTCGCCTTCCCTTAGGCTTGGGGAGCCCCAGGTCTGGGGCGCCCCAATCATTAGGCTTAGGGAGCCCAAGGCCTGGTGAGCCCCAGTACTTAAACTTTGGGAGCCCCAGCCTGGGGCACTCCAGCCCTCAGTATTTTGTATGCCCAGACCTGGGGCACTCCAGCCATTAGGCTTAGGGAGCCCCAGACCTGGGTTGCCCCAGCCCTTAGGCTTAGGGAGCCCCAGGCCTGGGGCACCCCAGCCCTTTGGCTTAGGGAGCCCCAGGCCTGGTGAGCCACAGCTCTTAGACTTTGGGAGCCCCAGGCCTGGGGCGCCCAGCCCTCAGGCTTTGGGAGACCCAGGACTGGGGCGCCCCATCCCTTAGGCTTTGGGAGCCCCAGGCCTGGTGATCCCCAGCTCTTTGACTTAGGGAGCCCAGAGCCTGGGGCGCCCCAGCCCTTAGGCTTTGGGAGCCCCAGGCCTGGGGCGCCCCAAACCTTAGCTTTAGGGAGGCACAGGCCTGGGGCACCCAGCCCTTAGGCTTTGGGAGACCCAGGCTTGGGTCGCACCAGCTCATAGTCTTTGGGAGACCCTGGCCTTGGGCGCCCCAGCCCTAAGGCTTAGGGAGCCCCAGGTCTGGGGCTCCCCAGCCTTTAGACTTAAGAAGCCCAAGGCTTTGGACGCCCCAGCCCTTAGTCTTTGGGAGCCCCAGACCTGGGGCGCACCAGCCCTTAGGCTTTGGGAGCCACAGGCCTGGGGCGCCTCAGCCCTTAGGCTTTGGGAGCCCCAGGCCTGGTGAGCCCCAGCTCTTCGTCTTAGGGAGCCCATGGCCTGGGGTGCCCCAGCCCTTAGGCTTTCGGATCCCCAGGCCTGGGGCGCCCTAGCCCTTAGGCTTTGGGAGCCCCAGGCCTGGTACTCCTCATTCTTTGCGCTTTGGAAGCCCCAGGCCTGGGACTCCTCATTCCTTGGGCTTTGGGAGCCCCTGGCCTGGGGCGCCCCAGCCCTTGGGCTTTGGGAGCCCCTGGCCTGGGGGGACACACCCTTAGGCTTTGGGAGCCCCAAGCCTGGGACTCCTCATTCCTTGGGCTTTGGGAGCCCCAGGCCTGGGGCGCCCTAGCCCTTGGGTTTAGACAGCCCCAGGGCTGGGGTGCCCCAGCCCTTAGGCTTTGGGATCCCCAGGCCTGGGGCGCCCCCGCCCTTACGCTTTGTGAGCCCCTAGCCTGGGGTTGCCCCAGCCCTTGGGCTTTGGGAGCCCCTGGCCTGGGGGGACCCAGCCCTTAGGCTTTGGGAACCCCTGGCCGGGGGCGCCCCAGACCTTAGGCTTTGGGAGCCCCAAGCCTGGGGTGCCCCAGCCCTTAGGCTTTGAGAGCCCCAGACCTGGAGAACCCCAGCCCTTGGGGTCAGAGATCCCCAGGCCTGGGGCGCCCCAGCAATTAGGCTTAGGGAGTGCCAGGCCAGGGTCTCCCCGGCCCTTAGGCTTAGGGAGCCCAGGTCTGGGGCGCCCCAGCCCTTAGTTTTAGGGAGGCCCAGGCCTGGGTCGGCCTAGCCCTTAGGCTTTGGGAGTCCCAAGCTTGGGGTGCCCCAGCCCTTAGGCTTCGGGAGCCCCAGGCCTGGAGAACCCCAGCCCTTAGGCTTAGAGATCCCCAGAACTGGGGCGCCCCAGCAATTAGACTTTGGGAGCGCCAGGCCAGGGTCTTGCCATCCATTAGGCTTAGGGAGCCCCAGACCTGGGTTGCCCCAGCCCTTAGGCTTAGGGAGCCCCAGGCCTGGGGCACCCCAGCCCTTAGGCTTAGGGAGACCCAGGCCTGGTGAGCCCCAGCTCTTCGTCTTAGGGAGCCCATGGCCTGGGGCGCCCCAGCCCTTAGGCTTTGGGAGCCCCAGGCCTGGGGCGCCCCAAACCTTAGCTTTAGGGAGGCACAGGCCTGGGGCACCCAGCCCTTAGGCTTTTGGAGACCCAGGCTTGGGTCGCACCAGCTCTTAGTCTTTGGGAGCCCCAGGCCCTGGTGCCCCAGCCCTTAGTCTTTGATAGCCCCAGGTCAGGGGCGCCCCAACCCTTAGGCTTAGTTAGCCCCAGGCCTCGTTCGCCCTAGCCCTTATACTTTCAGAGCCCGAGCCAGGTCACTCCAGCCCTTAGTCTTTGGGAGCCCCAGACCTGGGGCTCACCAGCCCTTAGGCTTTGGGAGCCACAGGCCTGGGGCGCCTCAGCCCTTAGGCTTTGGGAGCCCCAGGCCTGTGGCGCCCCAGACTTTAGGCTTTGGGACCCCAGGCATGGGGCGCCCCAGCCCTTAGTCTTGGAACCCCAGGCATTGGGCCCCCCAGCCCTTAGGCTTTGGGAGGCCCAGGCCTGGGCCGCCCCAGCCCTTAGGCTTTGGGAGCCCCAGGCCTGGGGCGCCCCAGCCCTTGGGCTTAGACAGCCCCAGGTCTGGGGTGCCCCAGCCCTTAGGCTTTGGGATCCCCAGCCCTGGGGCGCCCCAGCCCTTGGGCTTAGACAGCTCCAGGCCTGCGGTGCCCCAGCCCTTAGGCTTTCGGATCCCCAGGCCTGGGGCGCCCCAGCCCTTAGGCTTTGGGAGCCCCGGGCCTGGGACTCCTCATTCCTTGCGCTTTGGGAGCCCCAGGCCTGGGGCGCCCAGCCCTTGGGCTTAGACAGCCCCAGGGCTGGGGTGCCCCAGCCCTTAAGCTTTGGGATCCCCAGGCCTGGGGCGCCCCCGCCCTTACGCTTTGGGAGCCCCTGGCCTGGGGCGCCCCACCCCTTGGGTTTTGGGAGCCCCTGGCCTGGGGGGACCCACCCCTTAGGCTTTGGAAGCCCCAGGCCTGGGACTCCTCATTCCTTGGGCTTTGGGAGCCCCAGGCCTGGGGCGCCCCAGCCCTTGGGCTTAGACAGCCCCAGGGCTGGGGTGCCCCAGCCCTTAGGCTTTGGGATCCCCAGACCAGGGGCGCCCCCTCCCTTATGCTTTGGGAGCCCCTGGCCTGGGGCGCCCCAGCCCTTGGGCTTTGGGAGCCCCTGGCCTGGGGGGACACACCCTTAGGCTTTGGGATCCCCAGGCCTGGGACTCCTCATTCCTTGGGCTTTGGGAGCCCCAGGCCTGGGGCGCCCTAGCCCTTGGGTTTAGACAGCCCCAGGGCTGGGGTGCCCCAGCCCTTAGGCTTTCGGATCCCCAGGCCTGGGGCGCCCCCGCCCTTACGCTTTGGGAGCCCCTAGCCTGGGGTTGCCCCAGCCCTTGGGCTTTGGGAGCCCCTGGCCTGGGGGGACCCAGCCCTTAGGCTTTGGGAACCCCTGGCCGGGGGCGCCCCATCCCTTAGGCTTTGGGAGCCCCTGGCCTGGGGGGACCCAGCCCTTAGGCTTTGGAAGCCCCAGGCCTGGGACTCCTCATTCCTTGGGCTTTGGGAGCCCCAGGCCTGGGGCGCCCCAGCCCTTGGGCTTAGACAGCCCCAGGGCTGGGGTGCCCCAGCCCTTAGGCTTTGGGATCCCCAGACCAGGGGCGCACCCGCCCTTATGCTTTGGGAGCCCCTGGCCTGGGGCGCCCCAGCCCTTGGGCTTTGGGAGCCCCTGGCCTGGGGGGACACACCCTTAGGCTTTGGGAGCCCCAGGCCTGGGACTCCTCATTCCTTGGGCTTTGGGAGCCCCAGGCCTGGGGCGCCCTAACCCTTGGGTTTAGACAGCCCCAGGGCTGGGGTGCCCCAGCCCTTAGGCTTTGGGATCCCCAGGCCTGGGGCGCCCCCGCCCTTACGCTTTGGGAGCCCCTAGCCTGGGGTTGCCCCAGCCCTTGGGCTTTGGGAGCCCCTGGCCTGGGGGGACCCAGCCCTTAGGTTTTGGGAACCCCTGGCCGGGGGCGCCCCAGCCCTTAGGCTTTGGGAGCCCCAAGCCTGGGGTGCCCCAGCCCTTAGGCTTTGGGAGCCTCAGGCCTGGAGAACCCCAGCCCTTGGGCTCAGAGATCCCCAGGCCTGGGGTGCCCCAGCAATTAGGCTTAGGGAGTGCCAGGCCAGGGTCTCCCCGGCCCTTAGGCTTAGGGAGCCCAGGTCTGGGGCGCCCCAGCCCTTAGTTTTAGGGAGCCCCAGGCCTGGGTCGGCCCAGCCCTTAGGCTTTGGGAGCCCCAAGCTTGGGGTGCCCCAGCCCTTAGGCTTCGGGAGCCCCAGGCCTGGAGAAAACCAGCCCTTAGGCTTAGAGATCCCCAGACCGGGGGCGCCCCAGCAATTAGACTTTGGGAGCGCCAGGCCAGGGTCTTGCCATCCATTAGGCTTAGGGAGCCCCAGACCTGGGTTGCCCCAGCCCTTAGGCTTAGGGAGCCCCAGGCCTGGGGCACCCCAGCCCTTAGGCTTAGGGAGACCCAGGCCTGGTGAGCCCCAGCTCTTCGTCTTAGGGAGCCCATGGCCTGGGGCGCCCCAGCCCTTAGGCTTTGGGAGCCCCAGGCCTGGTGAGCCCCAGCTCTTCGTCTTAGGGAGCCCATGGCCTGGGGCGCCCCAGCCCTTAGGCTTTGGGAGCCCCAGGCCTGGGGCGCCCCAAACCTTAGCTTTAGGGAGGCACAGGCCTGGGGCACCCAGCCCTTAGGCTTTTGGAGACCCAGGCTTGGGTCGCACCAGCCCTTAATCTTAGGGAGCCCCAGGCCTGGGGCTCCCCAACCTTTAGACTTAAGAAGCCCAAGGCTTGGGACGCCCCAGCCCTTAGTCTTTGGGAGCCCGAGACCTGGGGCGCACCAGCCCTTAGGCTTTGGGAGCCCCAGGCCTGCGGTGCCCCAGACCTTAGGCTTTGATAGCCCCAGGTCTGGGGCGCCCCAGGCCTTAGGCTTAGTTAGCCCAAGGCCTCGTTCGCCCTAGCCCTTATACTTTGGGAGCCCGAGGCCGGTTCACCCCAGCCCTTAGTCTTTGGGAGCCCCAGACCTGGGGCTCACCAGCCCTTAGGCTTTGGGAGCCCAGGCCTGGGGCGCCTCAGCCCTTAGGCTTTGGGAGCCTCAGGCCTGCGGCGCCCCAGCCCTTTCTCTTTGGAACCCCAGGCATGGGGCGCCCCAGCCCTTAGGCTTTGGGAGGCCCAGGCCTGGGGTGCCCCAGCTCTTAGGCTTTGGGAGGCCCAGGCCTGGGCCGCCCCAGCCCTGGGGCTTAGACAGCCCCAGGCCTGGGGTGCCCCAGCCCTTAGGCTTTGGGATCCCCAAGCCTGGGGCGCCCCAGCCCTTAGGCTTTGGGAGGCCCAGGCCTGGGACTCCTCATTCCTTGGGCTTTGGGGGTGCCCCAGCCCTTAGGCTTTGGGATCTCCAGGCCTGGGGCGCCCCCGTCCTTACGCTTTGGGAGCCCCTGGCCTGGGGCGCCCCAGCCCTTGGGCTTAGGGAGCCCCTGGCCTGGGTCGCCCAAGCCTTAGGCTTAGAGAGTCCCAGACCGGGGGTGCCCCAGCAATTAGGCTTTGGGAGCCCCAGGCCTGTGTCGCCCCAGCCCTTAGGCTTAGGGAGCCCCAGGCCTGGGGCGCCCCAGCCCTTAGGATTAGGGATGCCCAGGCCTGGGGCGCCCCAGCCCTTAGGCTTAGGGATCCCCAGCCCTGGGGCGCCCCAGCCCTTAGTTTTAGGGTGCCCCAGACCTGGGACGCCCCAGCCCTTAGGCTTTGGGAGCCCCAGGCCTGGAGAACCCCATCCCTTGGGCTCAGAGATCCCCAGGCCTGGGGCGCCCCAGCAATTAGGCTTAGGGAGTGCCAGGCCAGGGTCTCCCCGGCCCTTAGGCTTAGGGAGCCCAGGTCTGGGGCGCCCCAGCCCTTAGTTTTAGGGAGCCCCAGGCCTGGGTCGCCCTGCCCTTAGGCTTTGGGAGCCCCAAGCTTGGGGTGCCCCAGCCCTTAGGCTTCGGGAGCCCCAGGCCTGGAGAACCCAAGCCCTTAGGCTTAGAGATCCGCAGACCTGGGGCGACCCATCAATTAGGCTAAGGGAGCGCCAGGCCAGGGTCTCGCCGGCCCTTAGGCTTGGGGGGCCCCAGGTCTGGGGCGCCCCAATCCTTAGGCTTAGGGAGCCCAAGGCCTGGTGAGCCCCAGTTCTTAAACTTTGGGAGCCCCAGCCTGGGGCACTCCAGCCCTCAGTATTTTGTATGCCCAGACCTGGGGCACTCCAGCCATTAGGCTTAGGGAGCCCCAGACCTGGGTTGCCCCAGCCCTTAGGCTTAGGGAGACCCAGGCCTGGGGCACCCCAGCCCTTAGGCTTAGGGAGCCCCAGGCCTGGTGAGCCACAGCTCATAGACTTTGGGACGCCCAGGCCTGGGGCGCCCAGCCCTTAGGCTTTGGGAGACCCAGGACTGGGGCGCCCCATCCCTTAGGCTTTGGGAGCCCCAGGCCTGGTGATCCCCAGCTCTTTGACTTAGGGAGCCCAGGGCCTGGGGCGCCCCAGCCCTTAGGCTTTGGGAGCCCCAGGCCTGGGGCGCCCCAAACCTTAGCTTTAGGGAGGCACAGGCCTGGGGCACCCAGCCCTTAGGCTTTGGGAGACCCAGGCTTGGGTCGCACCAGCTCATAGTCTTTGGGAGACCCTGGCCTTGGGCGCCCCAGCCCTAAGGCTTAGGGAGCCCCAGGTCTGGGGCTCCCCAGCCTTTAGACTTAAGAAGCCCAAGGCTTTGGACGCCCCAGCCCTTAGTCTTTGGGAGCCCCAGACCTGGGGCGCACCAGCCCTTAGGCTTTGGGAGCCACAGGCCTGGGGCGCCTCAGCCCTTAGGCTTTGGGAGCCACAGGCCTGGGGCGCCTCAGCCCTTAGGCTTTGGGAGCCCCAGGCCTGGTGAGCCCCAGCTCTTCGTCTTAGGGAGCCCATGGCCTGGGGTGCCCAGCCCTTAGGCTTTGGGAGCCCCAGGCCTGGGGCGCCCCCGCCCTTACGCTTGGGAGCCCCTGGCCTGGGGCGCCCCAGCCCTTGGGCTTTGGGAACCGCTGGCCTGGGGGGACCCAGCCATTAGGCTTTGGAAGCCCCAGGCCTGGGACTCCTCATTCCTTGGGCTTTGGGAGCCCCTGGCCTGGGGCGCCCCAGCCCTTGGGCTTTGGGAGCCCCTGGCCTGGGGGGACACACCCTTAGGCTTTGGGAGCCCCAAGCCTGGGACTCCTCATTCCTTGGGCTTTGGGAGCCCCAGGCCTGGGGCGCCCTAGCCCTTGGGTTTAGACAGCCCCAGGGCTGGGGCGCCCCAGCCCTTAGGCTTTGGGATCCCCAGGCCTGGGGCGCCCCCGCCCTTACGCTTTGGGAGCCCCTAGCCTGGGGTTGCCCCAGCCCTTGGGCTTTGGGAGCCCCTGGCCTGGGGGGACCCAGCCCTTAGGCTTTGGGAACCCCTGGCCGGGGGCGCCCCAGCCCTTAGGCTTTGGGAGCCCCAAGCCTGGGGTGCCCCAGCCCTTAGGCTTTGGGAGCCCCAGACCTGGAGAACCCCAGCCCTTGGGCTCAGAGATCCCCAGGCCTGGGGCGCCCCAGCAATTAGGCTTAGGGAGTGCCAGGCCAGGGTCTCCCCGGCCCTTAGGCTTAGGGAGCCCAGGTCTGGGGCGCCCCAGCCCTTAGTTTTAGGGAGCCCCAGGCCTGGGTCGGCCCAGCCCTTAGGCTTTGGGAGCCCCAAGCTTGGGGTGCCCCAGCCCTTAGGCTTCGGGAGCCCCAGGCCTGGAGAAAACCAGCCCTTAGGCTTAGAGATCCCCAGACCTGGGGCGCCCCAGCAATTAGACTTTGGGAGCGCCAGGCCAGGGTCTTGCCATCCATTAGGCTTAGGGAGCCCCAGACCTGGGTTGCCCCAGCCCTTAGGCTTAGGGAGACCCAGGCCTGGGGCACCCCAGCCCTTAGGCTTAGGGAGCCCCAGGCCTGGTGAGCCACAGCTCTTAGACTTTGGGAGCCCCAGGCCTGGGGCGCCCAGCCCTCAGGCTTTGGGAGACCCAGGCCTGGGGCGCCCCATCCCTTAGGCTTTGGGAGCCCCAGGCCTGGTGATCCCCAGCTCTTTGACTTAGGGAGCCCAGGGCCTGGGGCGCCCCAGCCCTTAGGCTTTGGGAGCCCCAGGCCTGGGGCGCCCCAAACCTTAGCTTTAGGGAGGCACAGGCCTGGGGCACCCAGCCCTTAGGCTTTGGGAGACCCAGGCTTGGGTCGCACCAGCTCATAGTCTTTGGGAGACCCTGGCCTTGGGCGCCCCAGCCCTAAGGCTTAGGGAGCCCCAGGTCTGGGGCTCCCCAGCCTTTAGACTTAAGAAGCCCAAGGCTTTGGACGCCCCAGCCCTTAGTCTTTGGGAGCCCCAGACCTGGGGCGCACCAGCCCTTAGGCTTTGGGAGCCACAGGCCTGGGGCGCCTCAGCCCTTAGGCTTTGGGAGCCACAGGCCTGGGGCGCCTCAGCCCTTAGGCTTTGGGAGCCCCAGGCCTGGTGAGCCCCAGCTCTTCGTCTTAGGGAGCCCATGGCCTGGGGTGCCCAGCCCTTAGGCTTTCGGATCCCCAGGCCTGGGGCGCCCCAGCCCTTAGGCTTTGGGAGCCCCAGGCCTGGGGCGCCCCCGCCCTTACGCTTGGGAGCCCCTGGCCTGGGGCGCCCCAGCCCTTGGGCTTTGGGAACCCCTGGCCTGGGGGGACCCAGCCATTAGGCTTTGGAAGCCCCAGGCCTGGGACTCCTCATTCCTTGGGCTTTGGGAGCCCCTGGCCAGGGGCGCCCCAGCCCTTGGGCTTTGGGAGCCCCTGGCCTGGGGGGACACACCCTTAGGCTTTGGGAGCCCCAAGCCTGGGACTCCTCATTCCTTGGGCTTTGGGAGCCCCAGGCCTGGGGCGCCCTAGCCCTTGGGTTTAGACAGCCCCAGGGCTGGGGTGCCCCAGCCCTTAGGCTTTGGGATCCCCAGGCCTGGGGCGCCCCCGCCCTTACGCTTTGGGAGCCCCTAGCCTGGGGTTGCCCCAGCCCTTGGGCTTTGGGAGCCCCTGGCCTGGGGGGACCCAGCCCTTAGGCTTTGGGAACCCCTGGCCGGGGGCGCCCCAGCCCTTAGGCTTTGGGAGCCCCAAGCCTGGGGTGCCCCAGCCCTTAGGCTTTGGGAGCCCCAGACCTGGAGAACCCCAGCCCTTGGGCTCAGAGATCCCCAGGCCTGGGGCGCCCCAGCAATTAGGCTTAGGGAGTGCCAGGCCAGGGTCTCCCCGGCCCTTAGGCTTAGGGAGCCCAGGTCTGGGGCGCCCCAGCCCTTAGTTTTAGGGAGCCCCAGGCCTGGGTCGGCCCAGCCCTTAGGCTTTGGGAGCCCCAAGCTTGGGGTGCCCCAGCTCTTAGGCTTCGGGAGCCCCAGGCCTGGAGAAAACCAGCCCTTAGGCTTAGAGATCCCCAGACCTGGGGCGCCCCAGCAATTAGACTTTGGGAGCGCCAGGCCAGGGTCTTGCCATCCATTAGGCTTAGGGAGCCCCAGACCTGGGTTGCCCCAGCCCTTAGGCTTAGGGAGCCCCAGGCCTGGGGCACCCCAGCCCTTAGGCTTAGGGAGACCCAGGCCTGGTGAGCCCCAGCTCTTCGTCTTAGGGAGCCCATGGCCTGGGGCGCCCCAGCCCTTAGGCTTTGGGAGCCCCAGGCCTGGTGAGCCCCAGCTCTTCGTCTTAGGGAGCCCATGGCCTGGGGCGCCCCAGCCCTTAGGCTTTGGGAGCCCCAGGCCTGGGGCGCCCCAAACCTTAGCTTTAGGGAGGCACAGGCCTGGGGCACCCAGCCCTTAGGCTTTTGGAGACCCAGGCTTGGGTCGCACCAGCCCTTAATCTTAGGGAGCCCCAGGCCTGGGGCTCCCCAACCTTTAGACTTAAGAAGCCCAAGGCTTGGGACGCCCCAGCCCTTAGTCTTTGGGAGCCCGAGACCTGGGGCGCACCAGCCCTTAGGCTTTGGGAGCCCTAGGCCTGCGGTGCCCCAGACCTTAGGCTTTGATAGCCCCAGGTCTGGGGCGCCCCAGGCCTTAGGCTTAGTTAGCCCAAGGCCTCGTTCGCCCTAGCCCTTATACTTTGGGAGCCCGAGGCCGGTTCACCCCAGCCCTTAGTCTTTGGGAGCCCCAGACCTGGGGCTCACCAGCCCTTAGGCTTTGGGAGCCCCAGGCCTGGGGCGCCTCAGCCCTTAGGCTTTGGGAGCCTCAGGCCTGCGGCGCCCCAGCCCTTACTCTTTGGAACCCCAGGCATGGGGCGCCCCAGCCCTTAGGCTTTGGGAGGCCCAGGCCTGGGGTGCCCCAGCTCTTAGGCTTTGGGAGGCCCAGGCCTGGGCCGCCCCAGCCCTTGGGCTTAGACAGCCCCAGGCCTGGGGTGCCCCAGCCCTTAGGCTTTGGGATCCCCAAGCCTGGGGCGCCCCAGCCCTTAGGCTTTGGGAGGCCCAGGCCTGGGACTCCTCATTCCTTGGGCTTTGGGGGTGCCCCAGCCCTTAGGCTTTGGGATCTCCAGGCCTGGGGCGCCCCCGTCCTTACGCTTTGGGAGCCCCTGGCCTGGGGCGCCCCAGCCCTTGGGCTTAGGGAGCCCCTGGCCTGGGTCGCCCAAGCCTTAGGCTTAGAGAGTCCCAGACCGGGGGTGCCCCAGCAATTAGGCTTTGGGAGCCCCAGGCCTGTGTCGCCCCAGCCCTTAGGCTTAGGGAGCCCCAGGCCTGGGGCGCCCCAGCCCTTAGGATTAGGGATGCCCAGGCCTGGGTCGCCCCAGCCCTTAGGCTTAGGGATCCCCAGCCCTGGGGCGCCCCAGCCCTTAGTTTTAGGGTGCCCCAGACCTGGGACGCCCCAGCCCTTAGGCTTTGGGAGCCCCAGGCCTGGAGAACCCCATCCCTTGGGCTCAGAGATCCCCAGGCCTGGGGCGCCCCAGCAATTAGGCTTAGGGAGTGCCAGGCCAGGGTCTCCCCGGCCCTTAGGCTTAGGGAGCCCAGGTCTGGGGCGCCCCAGCCCTTAGTTTTAGGGAGCCCCAGGCCTGGGTCGCCCTGCCCTTAGGCTTTGGGAGCCCCAAGCTTGGGGTGCCCCAGCCCTTAGGCTTCGGGAGCCCCAGGCCTGGAGAACCCCAGCCCTTAGGCTTAGATATCCGCAGACCTGGGGCGACCCAGCAATTAGGCTAAGGGAGCGCCAGGCCAGGGTCTCGCCGGCCCTTAGGCTTGGGGGGCCCCAGGTCTGGGGCGCCCCAATCCTTAGGCTTAGGGAGCCCAAGGCCTGGTGAGCCCCAGTTCTTAAACTTTGGGAGCCCCAGCCTGGGGCACTCCAGCCCTCAGTATTTTGTATGCCCAGACCTGGGGCACTCCTGCCATTAGGCTTAGGGAGCCCCAGACCTGGGTTGCCCCAGCCCTTAGGCTTAGGGAGCCCCAGGCCTGGGGCACCCCAGCCCTTAGGCTTAGGGAGCCCCAGGCCTGGTGAGCCACAGCTCTTAGACTTTGGGAGCCCCAGGCCTGGGGCGCCCAGCCCTCAGGCTTTGGGAGACCCAGGCCTGGGGCGCCCCATCCCTTAGGCTTTGGGAGCCCCAGGCCTGGTGATCCCCAGCTCTTTGACTTAGGGAGCCCAGGGCCTGGGGCGCCCCAGCCCTTAGGCTTTGGGAGCCCCAGGCCTGGGGCGCCCCAAACCTTAGCTTTAGGGAGGCACAGGCCTGGGGCACCCAGCCCTTAGGCTTTGGGAGACCCAGGCTTGGGTCGCACCAGCTCATAGTCTTTGGGAGACCCTGGCCTTGGGCGCCCCAGCCCTAAGGCTTAGGGAGCCCCAGGTCTGGGGCTCCCCAGCCTTTAGACTTAAGAAGCCCAAGGCTTTGGACGCCCCAGCCCTTAGTCTTTGGGAGCCCCAGACGTGGGGCGCACCAGCCCTTAGGCTTTGGGAGCCACAGGCCTGGGGCGCCTCAGCCCTTAGGCTTTGGGAGCCCCAGGCCTGGTGAGCCCCAGCTCTTCGTCTTAGGGAGCCCATGGCCTGGGGTGCCCAGCCCTTAGGCTTTCGGATCCCCAGGCCTGGGGCGCCCCAGCCCTTAGGCTTTGGGAGCCCCAGGCCTGGGGCGCCCCCGCCCTTACGCTTTGGGAGCCCCTGGCCTCGGGCGCCCCAGCCCTTGGGCTTTGGGAACCCCTGGCCTGGGGGGACCCAGCCATTAGGCTTTGGAAGCCCCAGGCCTGGGACTCCTCATTCCTTGGGCTTTGGGAGCCCCTGGCCTGGGGCGCCCCAGCCCTTGGGCTTTGGGAGCCCCTGGCCTGGGGGGACACACCCTTAGGCTTTGGGAGCCCCAAGCCTGGGACTCCTCATTCCTTGGGCTTTGGGAGCCCCAGGCCTGGGGCGCCCTAGCCCTTGGGTTTAGACAGCCCCAGGGCTGGGGTGCCCCAGCCCTTAGGCTTTGGGATCCCCAGGCCTGGGGCGCCCCCGCCCTTACGCTTTGGGAGCCCCTAGCCTGGGGTTGCCCCAGCCCTTGGGCTTTGGGAGCCCCTGGCCTGGGGGGACCCAGCCCTTAGGCTTTGGGAACCCCTGGCCGGGGGCGCCCCAGCCCTTAGGCTTTGGGAGCCCCAAGCCTGGCGTGCCCCAGCCCTTAGGCTTTGGGAGCCCCAGACCTGGAGAACCCCAGCCCTTGGGCTCAGAGATCCCCAGGCCTGGGGCGCCCCAGCAATTAGGCTTAGGGGGTGCCAGGCCAGGGTCTCCCCGGCCCTTAGGCTTAGGGAGCCCAGGTCTGGGGCGCCCCAGCCCTTAGTTTTAGGGAGCCCCAGGCCTGGGTCGGCCTAGCCCTTAGGCTTTGGGAGCCCCAAGCTTGGGGTGCCCCAGCCCTTAGGCTTAGGGGGCCCCAGGCCTGGAGAACCCCAGCCCTTAGGCTTAGAGATCCCCAGACCAGGGGCGCCCCAGCAATTAGACTTTGGGAGCGCCAGGCCAGGGTCTTGCCATCCATTAGGCTTAGGGAGCCCCAGACCTGGGTTGCCCCAGCCCTTAGGCTTAGGGAGCCCCAGGCCTGGGGCACCCCAGCCCTTAGGCTTAGGGAGACCCAGGCCTGGTGAGCCCCAGCTCTTCGTCTTAGGGAGCCCATGGCCTGGGGCGCCCCAGCCCTTAGGCTTTGGGAGCCCCAGGCCTGGGGCGTCCCAAACCTTAGCTTTAGGGAGGCACAGGCCTGGGGCACCCAGCCCTTACGCTTTTGGAGACCCAGGCTTGGGTCGCACCAGCTCTTAGTCTTTGGGAGCCCCAGGCCTGCGGTGCCCCAGCCCTTAGGCTTTGATAGCCCCAGGTCAGGGGCGCCCCAACCCTTAGGCTTAGTTAGCCCCAGGCCTCGTTCGCCCTAGCCCTTATACTTTCAGAGCCCGAGCCAGGTCACTCCAGCCCTTAGTCTTTGGGAGCCCCAGACCTGGGGCTCACCAGCCCTTAGGCTTTGGGAGCCACAGGCCTGGGGTGCCTCAGCCCTTAGGCTTTGGGAGCCCCAGGCCTGCGGCGCCCCAGACTTTAGGCTTTGGGACCCCAGGCATTGGGCGCCCCAGCCCTTAGTTTTGGAACCCCAGGCATTGGGCCCCCCAGCCCTTAGGCTTTGGGAGGCCCAGGCCTGGGCCGCCCCAGCCCTTAGGCTTTGGGAGCCCCAGGCCTGGGGCGCCCCAGCCCTTGGGCTTAGACAGCTCCAGGCCTGGGGTGCCCCAGCCCTTAGGCTTTCGGATCCCCAGGCCTGGGGCGCCCCAGCCCTTAGGCTTTGGGAGCCCCAGGCCTGGGACTCCTCATTCCTTGCGCTTTGGGAGCCCCAGGCCTGGGGCGCCCAGCCCTTGGGCTTAGACAGCCCCAGGCCTGGGGCGCCCCCGCCCTTATGCTTTGGGAGCCCCTGGCCTGGGGCGCCCCAGACCTTGGGCTTTGGGAGCCCATGGCCTGGGGGGACCCAGCCCTTAGGCTTTGGAAGCCCCAGGCCTGGGACTCCTCATTCCTTGGGCTTTGGGAGCCCCAGGCCTGGGGCGCCCCAGCCCTTGGGCTTAGACAGCCCCAGGGCTGGGGTGCCCCAGCCCTTAGGCTTTGGGATCCCCAGACCAGGGGCGCCCCCGCCCTTATGCTTTGGGAGCCCCTGGCCTGGGGCGCCCCAGCCCTTGGGCTTTGGGAGCCCCTGGCCTGGGGGGACACACCCTTAGGCTTTGGGAGCCCCAGGCCTGGGACTCCTCATTCCTTGGGCTTTGGGAGCCCCAGGCCTGGGGCGCCCTAGCCCTTGGGTTTAGACAGCCCCAGGGCTGGGGTGCCCCAGCCCTTAGGCTTTGGGATCCCCAGGCCTGGGGCGCCCCCGCCCTTACGCTTTGGGAGCCCCTAGCCTGGGGTTGCCCCAGCCCTTGGGCTTTGGGAGCCCCTGGCCTGGGGGGACCCAGCCCTTAGGCTTTGGGAACCCCTGGCCGGGGGCGCCCCAGCCCTTAGGCTTTGGGAGCCCCTGGCCTGGGGGGACCCAGCCCTTAGGCTTTGGAAGCCCCAGGCCTGGGACTCCTCATTCCTTGGGCTTTGGGAGCCCCAGGCCTGGGGCGCCCCAGCCCTTGGGCTTAGACAGCCCCAGGGCTGGGGTGCCCCAGCCCTTAGGCTTTGGTATCCCCAGACCAGGGGCGCCCCCGCCCTTATGCTTTGCGAGCCCCTGGCCTGGGGCGCCCCAGCCCTTGGGCTTTGGGAGCCCCTGGCCTGTGGGGACACACCCTTAGGCTTTGGGAGCCCCAGGCCTGGGACTCCTCATTCCTTGGGCTTTGGGAGCCCCAGGCCTGGGGCGCCCCAGCCCTTGGGTTTAGACAGCCCCAGGGCTGGGGTGCCCCAGCCCTTAGGCTTTGGGATCCCCAGGCCTGGGGCGCCCCCGCCCTTACGCTTTGGGAGCCCCTAGCCTGGGGTTGCCCCAGCCCTTGGGCTTTGGGAGCCCCTGGCCTGGGGGGACCCAGCCCTTAGGCTTTGGGAACCCCTGGCCGGGGGCACCCCAGCCCTTAGGCTTTGGGAGCCCCAAGCCTGGGGTGCCCCAGCCCTTAGGCTTTGGGAGCCCCAGGCCTGGAGAATCCCAGCCCTTGGGCTCAGAGATCCCCAGGCCTGGGGCGCCCCAGCAATTAGGCTTAGGGAGTGCCAGGCCAGGGTCTCCCCGGCCCTTAGGCTTAGGGAGCCCAGGTCTGGGGCGCCCCAGCCCTTAGTTTTAGGGAGCCCCAGGCCTGGGTCGGCCCAGCCCTTAGGCTTTGGGAGCCCCAAGCTTGGGGTGCCCCAGCCCTTAGGCTTAGAGATCCCCAGACCTGGGGCGCCCCAGCAATTAGACTTTGGGAGCGCCAGGCCAGGGTCTTGCCATCCATTAGGCTTAGGGAGCCCCAGACCTGGGTTTCCCCAGCCCTTAGGCTTAGGGAGCCCCAGGCCTGGGGCACTCCAGCCCTTAGGCTTAGGGAGACCCAGGCCTGGTGAGCCCCAGATCTTCGTCTTAGGGAGCCCATGGCCTGGGGCGCCCTAGCCCTTAGGCTTTGGGAGCCCCAGGCCTGGTGAGCCCCAGCTCTTCGTCTTAGGGAGCCCATGGCCTGGGGCGCCCCAGCCCTTAGGCTTTGGGAGCCCCAGGCCTGGGGCGCCCCAAACCTTAGCTTTAGGGAGGCACAGGCCTGGGGCGCCCCAGCCCTTAGGCTTAGGGATCCCCAGCCCTGGGGCGCCCCAGCCCTTAGTTTTAGGGTGCCCCAGACCTGGGACGCCCCAGCCCTTAGGCTTTGGGAGCCCCAGGCCTGGAGAACCCCAGCCCTTGGGCTCAGAGATCCCCAGGCCTGGGGCGCCCCAGCAATTAGGCTTAGGGAGTGCCAGGCCAGGGTCTCCCCGGCCCTTAGGCTTAGGGAGCCCAGGTCTGGGGCGCCCCAGCCCTTAGTTTTAGGGAGCCCCAGGCCTGGGTCGCCCTGCCCTTAGGCTTTGGGAGCCCCAAGCTTGGGGTGCCCCAGCCCTTAGGCTTCGGGAGCCCCAGGCCTGGAGAACCCCAGCCCTTAGGCTTAGAAATCCGCAGACCTGGGGCGACCCAGCAATTAGGCTAAGGGAGCGCCAGGCCAGGGTCTCGCCGGCCCTTAGGCTTGGGGGGCCCCAGGTCTGGGGCGCCCCAATCCTTAGGCTTAGGGAGCCCAAGGCCTGGTGAGCCCCAGTTCTTAAACTTTGGGAGCCCCAGCCTGGGGCACTTCAGCCCTCAGTATTTTGTATGCCCAGACCTGGGGCACTCCAGCCATTAGGCTTAGGGAGACCCAGACCTGGGTTGCCCCAGCACTTAGGCTTAGGGAGCCCCAGGCCTGGGGCATCCCAGCCCTTAGGCTTTGGGAGCCCCAAGCCTGGGGTGCCCCAGCCCTTAGGCTTTGGGAGCCCCAGGCCTGGAGAACCCCAGCCCTTGGGCTCAGAGATCCCGTGGCCTGGGGCGCCACAGCAATTAGGCTTTGGGAGCGCCAGGCCAGGGTCTTGCCGGCCTTTAGGCGTGGGGAGCCCCAGGTCTGGGGCGCCCCAATCCTTAGGCTTAGGGAGAACAAGGCCTGGTGAGCCCCAGTTCTTAAACTTTGGGAGCCCCAGCCTGGGGCGCCTAGCCCTAGGCTTTGGGAGCCCCAGGTTTGGGGCACTCCAGCCCTCAGTATTTTGTATGCTCAGACCTGGGGCACTCCAGCCATTAGGGTTAGGGAGCCCCAGACCTAGGTTGCCCCAGCCCTTAGGCATAGGGAGCCCCAGGCCTGGGGCATCCCAGCCCTTAGGCTTAGGGAGCCCCAGGCCTGGTGAGCCCCAGCTCTTAGACTTTGGGAGCCCCAGGCCTGCGGTGCCCCAGCCCTTAGGCTTTGATAGCCCCAGGTCTGGGGCGCCCCAGCCCTTAGGCTTAGTTAGCCCAAGGCCTCGTTCGCCCTAGCACTTATACTTTGGGAGCCCGAGGCCGGGTCACCCCAGCCCTTAGTCTTTGGGAGCCCCAGACTTGGGGCTCACCAGCCCTTAGGCTTTGGGAGCCCCAGGACTGCGGCGCCCCAGACTTTAGGCTTTGGAACCCCAGGCATGGGGCGCCCCAGCCCTTAGTCTTTGGAACCCCAGGCATGGGGCGCCCAACCCTTAGGCTTTGGGAGACCCAGGCCTGGGGCGCCCCAGCCCTTAGGCTTTGGGAGTCCCAGGCCTGGTGATCCCCAGCTCTTAGACTTAGGGAGCCCATGGCCTGGGGCGCCCCAGCCCTTAGGCTTTGGGAGCCCCAGGCCTGGGGCGCCCCAAACCTTAGGCTTTGGGAGCCCCAAGCCTGGGGTGCCCCCGCCCTTAGGCTTTGGGAGCCCCAGGCCTGGAGAACCCCAGCCCTTGGGCTCAGAGATCCCCAGGCCTAGGGCGCCCCAGCAATTAGGCTTAGGGAGTGCCAGGCCTGGTGAGCCCCAGCTCTTAGACTTTGTGAGCCCCAGGCCTGGGGCGCCCAGCCCTTAGGCTTTGGGAGACACA